>NT_165928.1:478836-523059 GCF_000149615.1 Aspergillus terreus NIH2624 | reverse complement strand
CAGTTGGAGTATCATTCTATCATATATTCGATAATACAGATTGTATGAATGCTGCGAATGCCTTCTACTCTCCTTGGAGAACAACCTAGATCTATTCTGGGTGCACATGGTCAGGCGACCTTACTGTAGCTGCAGTAAAGACTCCATAGACGCCCAGGATATCGACGAAGCATTCATCATCCATACCTATTGGATGTAGGAATTAGATTTCAGTTAGAGACAACAGAAGGTCTCTTCTGGTTAAAGAGGGAATTCTTAGTAAAATGGGAGTTATTAATACAGTTAGACGTCTACTACTAGCAGGTGTAGTTCTACAACCTAACGAAGGTACGTAATAGAAAGCATTTTAGTACCCCAATTTTAATCCAGGAAACCTCAGGTGGCTCCTTTAGGCAAACTAATTTGAACCCTGAACAGTAGTTCTAAAGACGACTAGATATATATCCAGCTTTTCTAAACTAGCACTCGTCCACTTCGATGTACGTAGAGCTCCAACACCATAAGACCGAAGCTCCTCAAGGTATAGTAACGAGACAGAATCTGGGTAAAAAGAACATATATAGTTTATTCCTTTGATAAAACCAGATTTAACTATGAACATTCAAGATGCCTCGAGGGCTCGCTGTTGGGGAGTCAAGTGAAATATTCCGCCATAAGCGCCCTCAAAGTTTGGGCTCCAGCGGGCTCCGAAGCCTCGCCACGCGCCAGCTCGGTCATCCCAGCGACTCTCACGATCACTAGAAATCAGGTTTTCGACTACCTAGGTACAGTAGCTGCACAGACTGTTCAATTTTGATCGCTTCAGTTGTCAATACAAGATTCAATGCTTTCCAAGCTATAGACTATACCGTGCGACGCAGTAAAACTACATACCACGTTCTATTCGTAGTGAGATGGCAGGTCGCAGAATGCCTAAGAGCATGTCGTGGTCACAGCGCTAATATGCCGATGCTATAGACTGGCTGGACTGGCCTGTTATCCTTGATCTAATGGTAATCCATTTCTTGTAGAGTTTCTTGTAGAGATGGAGTATGTCGTAGATATATATCTGTACCATCCACAGTCACCACTTTGCAACACAACTAGTTGTACATTGGACTACTATTATGATAAATATACAGCAGTGTCCTCATAGGATGCTATAATAATCACATTTCACAGTAGACAAAAGTACACTGACAATAGATAACCCCGCAGTTAGTCATCAGCCCCCCAGGATAAGCTTAAAGCCAAACCAACCACTCCCCAGAACCCCCACCGCAACAATGGCCATCACTTGCCGACTCCGACCGTTGTCCCCTTCCCTACCGCGCCACAGGTAGCTCCCAGCTCCCAGCTCCAGCTCCTCCTCCCCTCAGCGCAGCTCAGCGATGCCCCCCACAAAAGCCTACATCCTCGTCTACGAAGGCACCCCGCTCGACTTCTCCGAATACCGCCACACCGCCCTCCACTTCGCCTTCGCCGGCGCCCCCTCCTCCACCACCATGCACGTCGTCGGCACCCAGGGCCTCTTCGAATTCCAGGAAGACGTCGACCAGGACCCCCGCGACGGCGGCGATCTCGCCCGCATGATCCCCGTCGGCGACATCCCCGGCTCCGTCAGCGCCGCCGCCATCAAGAAGACCGTCTCCGCGACGCCGGTCCGCAACGGCCGCGCCGATCTCGATTGGAATTGTCAGAATTGGGTGGGCGATGCGCTGGCGCAGATGGTCGAGTCTGGGTTCTTTACGGAGGCTCAGCGCGCGGTCGCGATTGATCTCATGTTAGATGTGTGTCTGGAGGCGAAGGATGGTTGAGTCGATGGGTTTTTGTTGTGTCTGGTTTGTCGGATCGCTTTTGCGGTCGGTGTGCTACGCTGGCCGGCGCTGGCGCTGGCGCTGTGTGCGGGGTTGTCGCCCGCTCCCTGGAGTACCTTGATATCTGCCTGGCTCCGCGTATGCTAGGCACCTTACTCCAGGCTTGTCGCTGACGCGTCACTGGCTATGAGGCCTAACATAGGCTTGGCTTGCGTGCGGTAGGCGGGTCCGTCCGCCGGGAACTAGCAGAGCGTCCTGCTCAAGCAGCAGTGGACTGCGTATTAGTGGCTGCGTGGCCTAACCATGCATGGCCCAAGCCTACCCGTACTACGTACTACTACAGAAGTCAATCAAGTACATATGTCTTGTCTAATATCACAACAGCATACCTATACCTATGCCTATTCTACTCGAACAGAACAGCGTGTCTAAGAACACATCTAAAACTTAAACACCTGCTCCTGGCTGTAACCCAGCTCCTTCAGGATACCAGTGAGCTCGCCCTGGTCCTTGGGGCTGACCTTGTTGCCGCTGATAGCCTTGTACAAGCCGGGGGGCCCGCAGACAAAGATCTTGATGTTCTCCTCCTTGGGCTCGGGCAGGACAGTCTTCAGCAGCTCCTTGGAGATGTAGCCCTTGCCGCCGGTCCACTCCTTGGGCGGGTTGTCCAGCACGTAGAAGGCCTTGAAGCGCTGCGGGTAGGTGTTCTCCAGCTCCTCGAGCTCCTTCTTCAGCAGGATGTCCTGCTCGCTGACGTTGCCGTACACCAGCGTCACCTTGGTCTTGTCCTCGGGGTTCTTGAAGATGTGCCGCGCGAGCTGGTACATCGGCGTGATGCCCGTGCCACCCGCGATCAGGCAGATGTGCTGGTGCTTGTTCGCCTCCCACGGGTACTTGGGCAGCGGGCCCTTGAACTCGAGCCGCTGGTCCACGTTCATGCTGTGCAGGTGCTCCGACATGGGGCCGTTCGGGTACACCTTCACCACGAGGTCGAGGAAGCCGGGTTGAGCTATAGAGTGAGTTATTCGTCCGGTCTTCTGACGCTAGGGGTTGGGGACTTACACTCGTCGCTGACGGGGGTGTAGGGACGCAGAACGGCCTTGCCGCCCTCAGGCTTGAACTTGGTCAGAAGCGCGGCTGCAGACAGTGAGAAGACGTTCAATCGGACTAAGGCAGTCAGAGCGAATCCTACAGGCAACATTGAGACCCGAGACAGCCTCCTTATCCTCAAACTCGAAGCGGAATCTCTTAGTGTTGTGGTTGAGGACCTCGATTTCCGACAGCTTCAGGTCCACCCATCCCTGGTCACCACCAGTGAAGACCTTGGCGCGCTCAGCGGGCGCCTCAGCGGTCGCGGAGTTGTACCGGTACAGTCCGACACCAAGGCCGGCAAGACCGACAGTCAGGTAGACGGGGGCCAGGGACTTGCCCTTGGGCGCCTCGGTGGAGTATTTACGGAAGCTCTGGACAGGCGTCAGGATTGAATGGGAGTAAAAAATTACCCAGACGTGCTGCTTACCTGCTTCAGGGGCTGAGCGTAGCGGAAAGTCTGACGGGCGAACATTTTGTCGAAGGTTGAACACAGAAAGGAGGTTCAATAGGGATGCTGGGGAGATGTCAGATCGATGGAGGACGGAATTGCTCGCAGGTCGGAAGCTCTCGCTCTCGGCGGTGCGCACTCCGAGGGCCGATGACAAATGACGCAATGCCTACCTATTACTAACACGCGATCAAGTCGTGCTAGTTCTTGAGATCAGGTAAAATACGTAGTAGTGCTCAATATATTAGGCAGTATTCAAACAGGTATCTTAGAGATTCTACATACGGAATTGCATGTTGTATAGTCTGTCCATGGTCGAACTCGAGGTAACTTCAAGGTTGACGGGACTGCAATGTTTTCCCACATTTCCGACGATGATTAGAAATATATCCGATCACTGGGATCTTCGGAAATCCAATTGACAATTGAGCGTCAATGAATATACAAAATGTCAAAATGCCTCCACGCATAGCGGGTCTGGACCTAAGGCTGCGATGGGCACACTAGACGATCTTACGATACGGAAGTCTGTACAATATGAAACAAACCTCAATTTTTGTGATAACTTGAAAGGGTCGCTGCACAGGACTAAAGAGACATCAAAACCATCCATCCCATTATCTGGGTTGTAGATACACGCCGTGTTCTCCGCGTGATCCGTGTCCTTCATGCATGCTATGGCCATAACATAGTCATTCATCCACACACTCCGATCCCCCAAACCCAAAACCTCACATTTACGCAAAGGTGGAGGGCCGCGAGTAGGCGAAGAGCTTCTTGCTCTTGGCGGCACGGTGGGGCAGAGGGAACTTGAGGTCCTTCTGGAGGAGCTGCTTGATGTAGGGGCGGCGGATGGTGTCGGCGTTGTCGATCTCGACGACCTTGAGGATCTGCACAGAGTGTTAGACTTGCCGTCAGTTCGTCGGCGGGAGACACATACGTGGATGGAGCCGAAGCGGGCACGGTGGCGGGCAGCCATGTCCTGGTAGAGAGCCTCAACGGCCTCGGTACGGCTCATCTCACGGAACTCCTTGTACATGTTGTGGGTACCAGAGCGAGAGTCGTAACGGATCCAGATACCGAAGTTCTTGACCTTGAGGGGACGCTTCTCGCTGATCTGCACATCGCATCAGTATCTAGTCACCCCGTCCATCGTGGATCCGAGCGGGTACATACCACGTTGATGCTGACGATCTCACCGTTGGCCTTCTTGACCTTACGGAGCTGGGTCAGGAAGTACCAGAACCGGGACTTGGCGACGACGGCATTGGGCGCGAAGATGCGCATGCGGTACAGCTTGGGCGTGGGGTTGGCCTCGGTGGGCAGATGACGCCCGATGACCTGGTACTCGGTGAGACGCCCTGAAACCAGTCAGTACGGTCCATTGAATGGTGTTGCAGTGCAGGAAGCCAGTAGAGTCCGATTCGGTGCGCTGAGTTCCGTGCGAACGTTGTGGTGGTAAGGACGAATTGTCGTAGTGTTGGATAAATCTTTTCGATATGCGACCGCACTTCATTCAAAATTCCAATTCCCCCAGCATTCCTCCCTAGGTCCAACATCCTTCTGCGTAGGCCGTCTCATTCGAATTTCCATTCGTCTCGTCAAGGAAGTGCTCGTAGTTTGTCGCTCTCAACGTTCGCAGGGAAAACAGGCAACCGATCGGCTAAGGGGCGCACTGAAAAAAGTGGAATAATCCAACTTACCCATCTGGAAAAATAAATGTTAGTATAAAATTGGTCCAACAGAGTGATATGAAGGGTTTCGAGGGTCGCACTCACTTTTGTCGACGGTGATGTGGTTGATCGCGAGAGAGGTGTGCCGGTTGGGTCTCGTCGCGAAAATGAAGATTTGTGAACTTGGTGAGTTAGGGCTGTCGCCCTTCGCCTAAGCGACCGGAGGCTTGGCACTGCGCCATTCCCGATCCGGGTGTTGCTATCAGCCACGCTGTGGCTCAGCCGGGGCGGTGGGGAACATCGTCGATGAGGTAAGCTCTACTGGCTGCCGCTTCATTGACCTGCATACAAACGCCCTCCAACTCACCTCATTCCGCGCGCACTCCTCCATGGCTTCTGTCTTTGATGACTTTGCGAAGGGCCAGAAAACTGGTTCTGGTCCGACCCTTGCGGCCGCCCTCACTCCGATCGCTCCCCCCGACTACCCGAGTCGCCTGTTCTCGTTCTACCGCTTCTCCAACGCCGCTCACGTCTCCTCCGACCTCCGCTATTCGCTCTTTCAAGCCAATGGCGTGAAGCTACCGAAACAAGAGCAGAATGCCTGGATTGACATCTTTACTGCTTATTGGAAGGCAGTGTCGGAGATCGTCACGTTTGATCTGTCACCTTCCGATGCGAGCTGGGCCAAAGTCTTTGACGCTTGGAAGGAATTGACCAACGTGCTGGTAAGGGGATACACGAACGGTGGACTTCAAGCATGGACGATCCCGTGTTTGTACGTTGTCGGGAAGTACCTGCGCACGTTTGCGATCCGAGCCGATGCGGAACTCGCCTCTCTGGGCTCTGTCGCCTCAAATCAATTCCAGGATGATATAGCGTCGGAGTTTGAAAAGAGTGCGAAATTGGAGGAAGCTGCTCGTGTCATGAACCGGATGTTCACGTTGTGTCTTACCGACAGGTGAGTGGCTATGGCACGAGGTAGTTGTCCTTACTCACGACTGGTCAGAGCACCGATCGAAGAATCGCGAAAGTGGGGCGTATACAACATGACGAACTTGTTGTTCAAAACATACTTCAAGGTATGAACGACGAGAGGCTAAATATGGGGAATAAAGCTAATCCAACGAATAGCTTAATTCCGTTGGACTCTCGAAGAACTTGCTTCGCGCTCTCGAAGCTTCGTCCGCGGACCTTCCGGAAATGGAGGCCTTTCATAAATCCCAAATCGTCACTTTCAAATACTACGTCGGAGTTATTCATTTCCTAGATGAAAACTACGTCGAGGTATGCATAGCCCATTCTGGTTTGCGGTGGGCGAAGCTGATATTGGATAGGCGGAAGAACATCTAGCATACGCATGGCGCATGTGTCACAGACATGCAACCAAGAACAGAGAGTAAGGATTACCGAATGCCGGTATTACTCATCCAGCTCACCAGTGCCAGGTTGATCCTCACATATCTTGTGCCCTGTCACCTCGTCACAACACATACATTGCCAAGCAAGAAGCTCCTCGCACAGTTCCCTCGTCTCGAGAGGCTGTTCCGACCACTTTGTACCTGCGTCAGAAAAGGAGATCTGGTTGGGTATGATGCCGCCATGGCTGCTGGGGAGGAAGAGTTTGTCAAGCGACGGATCTACCTTCCCTTGGAGAGAGGCCGCGACATCGCCCTGCGGAATCTGTTCCGGAAGGTATTCATTGCGGGCGGGTTCGAGGAGTCCAAAGATGGCCAACCTCCCATTCGGCGGACTCGAGTGCCTATTTCCGAATTTGCAGCAGCCCTACGAATTGGCATGCATACAAGTTCTCGATCTCGGATTGATATCGACGAAGTCGAGTGTTTGCTGGCGAATCTCATCTATAAGGTAGGTTTGGGCCGTTCTATGTCTTATGCACTGTACGAACTAATGGTATATAGGGGCTCATGAAAGGGTATATTGCTCGTGAACGTGGTATGGTTGTCCTTAGTAAAGGGGGCGCCTTTCCAGGGACGGGTGTCTAGTCACTCTACTTCTGCCGTGTGGGGTTTATTTTGACTCGCGAATCTATGACATAGGTGGTTCGGGAGAAGACATGGCTCGGAAGCTAGCGAGCGCAACTTTTGCGTATAGCGAGACCTATGCGTCACTACGCGCATCTAGCCTATGTGGACGCACATGTTAGACTTCCTCGGCCGTGGATGGAGGCGACGGGCATATATGATACCAATAATTTTATGCATTGAGCAGGACTCGTTGCAATTGGCAGTCCGTGATACGACATCTGATGTTACAGAGCCCTCCAACACGAGACATAGACACTCTCATAACAATGAATGACGACTCTACCTGGTTATACAGATATGATTGCCGGTACATGGAGGCACTGAGTAGAGGTAGAAGAACACGACCGACTTAGTTGAGACAGTAATACCCTGTGACATTACGGGGCGTGTGAAAGACATGATTGGTATAGTACAGGAAGAACAACTTGGAAGACAACTGATAACAGGCTGAACACAAAATACACAAAGAAACACCGAATCCAGCCAGCGGATCGACTCAACAACGAAAAGACGGCTTAGTATTGGCCGCAAGATCATCCTATCTCAGTTAGCAGCGCACATAAAGACGCCTATGGAGTATGAACATACCATATGATTACACATAGCGACAAACAGATCAAAAAACAGCTTCCCTCCCTGTTCCATCTCCATCTGCATGGTGCCGCTGCGCTTAAACGTCGACCGACTGCGAATGATGAGGGCAAGATAATGCGCACGCAGCTTCGACTCGGTGTCGGGTGTATTCGCGTAGGCATATCTCGCACTAGTCAGGATTGTACTGCACTGGATGCCGGTGTGGAGGCCCTGTTTGCGCAGGGCGAGTCGTTTAAGAATCTCCAGGCCGTACTTGTCGGCCGCGCAGCTTTATCTATCAGTCAGCCATATGCTCCTCATACCGAGGGTGATTCGATAGCAACGGACGAACATACTATACAGCAGTGTCCCTGAGAATCTCCGCACCAGCGCCGCGGTGGAAGATAGTCGCCCCATAACTCTGCCCGTCCTTGTCTGTGCCGGCGTCTTCGAGCTCCCAGGTGTTCAGGCGGCGGTTGCGCAGGAGACGTGGGTGGTAGTCGCCCTTGTAGAGGTACTCGAGGATGCAGGAGAGCACCTCTGGCTGTTCGTCGGGGAGGTCGATCTGGCGACTGGGCGAGTCGGAGGGGTCTGCGGCGGTGGCGGCGCAGGCTGAGGCAAAGAACGGGGCGACGCAGAGAATGTCCTTGTGGGCGGCGAAGAGGCGTTTCTCAGGGCCGACGGTGATGGTTATCACGGCGGGGGTGGGTGCGCTGGATGTACTGGGTTTGGGTCAATTTGCTGATGTTGATGAAGGTGTAGGGTGGGGTGCTTACTCGCTCTCCGGGGGATTGCGTGTGAGGTGTTGTCGCTCGGTGCGTCGGGAAATGGTTGTACTGGGGTCGCGGAGGAATCGCCTTGTTCGAGTGGTACTCGATGTCGTTGTTGTGTTCTTCCCGGCCCCGTAGCGGGAGGAGAAGCTGTCTCCGTGCGGGGTGCGTCTGGAGAGCATCCTGGGGTTGGTGGTGTATTGCTGTGATAGCATTGTCGCGGAAGGAGGGGGGAAGAGATGGTAGGGATGGACAGGACAGCCTCAAACAGCCTCAGGGGGGAGGCAGTTTATAAGTCATCGGCCGCAGGGTTCCTGGTAAAACCGGCCATGATGAATACCCGTACGCACTAAGGTCAGGTACGGTGTTGGGTACTTTATCAGGAACGTGCGTCTGAAGCGTACGAAGTCGAAAGAGGCTGCTTCCTGGAGGAGTCTGTAGGGAGGTCAATGGAGGCAGAAGAGTGGGCATCTGACCCTGGTATCTCGTCATCACGGTATTTGCCCTGAATCTCAGTCCATGAGGCATTGAGGAGCACCCAGATGGTGATAATGATGCTGGACGACGCGTAATGGGGTGGTATCGGACGCGTAAAGTGCCATTGGAGTCGCCAAATGATCGCGTGGTCACGGGACTGGCATCGCCCAATAACAACCGGCAATTTCGGGATCGACAGGCGAATCGGATCCATCCCTCTTGGCAATGGATCCGTCAACTTACGGAATAGATCAGAATAGTTACGAAGTATCCATGTCGCTATCATATCCAGTGATGTACGCCAATCCTATACGCCATATGTACAAACGCCGACCCAGGCCCTGCTAATGATAAACCGCTCGATATACCGAAATGCTTCCCAGAGTAATCCCACAGAACGGAGTAGAAGGCTTCACAGAAATACTTTCCTTGCTTCCCGGGGATGGCTTTCACTGGGACAGTAGGGGCACTTGAACCGGGTCCCCTTGCATAACCGTTTGAGAGACTCCTCCGCGATCACATGCCCACAAGGCATCATCATAGGGGGATTTTCATCAGTCGTCTGCTCTTTAGAAACAGGACAGACAAAGATGGAATGGAAGAGATATGAAGGCGGAAGTGGAATTTCAACCTGAATTAGGACAGTTAGTCAGTTTGTGGGAAAATATGTAGATGCAGATGATACCACTTACCGGAAGCTCATTATCTGTCGTCCATTCCGTCCGTTTCGCCTTCATGATTGTCTGCAACTTCAGCAAGGTCGGAAGGGCGATTGCGCCGGCAGTCGCAGCAACATAAAGCGGAGAGTCTGCAGACAGGCCCAGAAGAGAACAGAACTCCCGCGTGAACGAGTGAGCCACATCCTCCCATGCTGACGGATTGTTGAAGATAGCGCGGTAGGGAGAGTTTTGGAGATTAGGACAGAACGCCATCGCTCCCATCAGTTGCTGGATCTCGCGGAGATACCGGGGAAGGAAGACACTGAACTCGCGCCGGGCGTATTCCAAAGCGGCCTGCCGTCCCGCGGAAACCGGTGCTTGCGGATCCTGTCCGCCTCCATGGAAGAGCCACACAAACTGCAACCGGCACAGTTCGAACTCCAAGTTGCTCCCTCGCGCCTCCAGGGCTTCGTTGTTCTCTCGCGACCACTGGATCGCCGGGAGAAGGTTGTTGTTCTCCTTCATTTCGTGTAGAATGTAATACATGGTGGCGAACTGCTTCCGAACCTCGTTCGAGGGGACCTCGTCGATGTCAAGCAAACTAACCGCATTCTCTGTGGTATCAGATCCAGTAGTATGCTGCTGGTTCGCAGCTTTATGCTCGGCCATTTCGGCAAGGAACGTTGCCGCCACCGAGAACTGGCCTTCGCGAAGGAGGTGCATTGCGATGGCTCGGTTGATCAGGTGTTCCTGAGAGGAGAGGGCATCGTGTTCGGTGCTCGGTAGGGGGCGGTCTTTAAAGAGCTATCCAATTATCAGTCGGGCGTTATAGAAGGTAACACAAGAATGCCATGTCCAGTGACTGCCCACCTTGTCAAGCGCTTTGGAATACTTGTTGAGACCGCTGTGGGTCTCCTTCAAGCTGTCGTTGATCGCGTCGAAGGAAGATTTGACGGGATTCTGAAGGGTAGCGAGTGTGATTGAAGCTCTGGTCGGGTCTGTACGATGTTCACAGTTAGCGACTGAGGGGCGATGGGATCGAAATGGAGACGAGACCGACCGGAAGCGATAGTATCGCGGGCCGACTGAAGCAAATCTATGGTAGACTGAACATTTTTAATGCTCTGAGAGGCTTTGAGCCTTTTCGAGAGCCTCTCATGCTCCTTCTGAACCAGTTCCATGGTGATGAGGAGGTGAGAGCGGAAGTGGTCTTCAGGTCGTCTGAAAGCGGAGACACCTACATGATGTCGTAAGATCATGTGGGGAGCGCAAACGTTTGGATTATATTACTAAAATATCAGCCAAATATCAATCAGCAGTCAGTGTGGCCGAGTGGTTAAGGCGACAGACTAGAAATCTGTTGGGTTCGCCCGCACAGGTTCGAATCCTGTCGCTGACGATATCTTTTTGCATTCTTACCCTTCAATTCCAGACTCTGGTCAGGCCTCTGTATTCTCCTTCACTTTCCCCATAATCTCCATAAATTCATACATATCATCGCCATCCCAGCGGTACTTCCCCTGGATCAGAAACCTTGGAACGCCCGTATTGCCGTCCACCCCCTTGTTCCTCTTCGCTTCGTCGTCGACCTCCTTTCCCCCGCCATTCCCCTCCAACCACTTGTCCACTGTCGCAGCCTCAATCCCGGCCGCAACCGCCAACTCCCTTAACATCTCCTTCTCCGAAATGTCTTTCTCCAACTCATGATAAGCCTCTAGAATCTTCTCCACCAGATCCCCCTGCAACTCGGACGGAGTACTCGGATCCTCCCGACACAAATACACCAGCCGATGCGCATCCCGCGTATTTGGCCCGATCATACCCCCGCCTTTAAAGTGAATTCCCACCGACCGCCCGATCTTGTCCATGCGGCTGATCAGCGCGGCTCGCTGTTCGGGCGTTTGGTCTTTAAGTCGCTCATCCATGAGGTCGGTTTTTGGCACGCTGTGTCCGTACGGATTGTAGTTGAGGTAGTAGGGCCGCCAGGTGATGGTGATGGTGTCGTTGCGGCCGCCAGGGTAGGTTTTGCGGTAGAGGCCTATGGCACGGTCTAGCGTGCGTTTGCCAATGTAGCACCACTATTGTCAACGTTAGGGATTAGTAGCGAATGGGTTGGTGGGGATGGGTTGCGCTTACGGCGCAGACAAAGTCGAAGACCACGTCGATTTCGATGAGCGTCATTGTGTTGTTGTTGCTGGCAGAAGGTTGGAAGAAAGGAAGCGAGACTATTGAGAAGTTTATACAGTTGCTGACCAGGTACATCTGTGTCAGCCACTTATGCACGTACTCCGTAGACAGGAATATCACAACAAAGTGTTCTCTCGATCTCCTGTTGGCTGTGTTTCTCCGACTAAGGACTAGCCACTGATTTGGTGAACTAACTGGGTCCTTTATCTTAGTACCCTGACCAGGGTGTTTATTGGTTGATTGACAGTTTTAGATTGGTGGTCCCTGATCGCTTGTCCATAGCATTACACAGTAAATAGATATATTCCTCTTTTGCTGTAGCGCGAACCAAACGTGACATTCATCCAGCTCCTGTGGTCTACTGCTTGAAAACAATCCAACGTGTGGCATAAGATCCTGAATATACAAGGACACTGAAGGGAGAGGGTACAGAAAGAGACATCAGGACATAGAGAGCTTGGGCCAGAACTATCGATAAGAGTTGGAAGATTGAGTACCTAGGCCACCTACAGTGCCTAGAACCATATCACAACTACCTCAAGTACTCCAAACAGAACCATCTGGTTCCTTCCCGGAAACTATATTATCCACTGCAGCTTACCGCGTATGTATTCATGGTCCACGTTAAATCAGTTGCCACGGAACCAACTTCATCTGTTAGAGGTTGCGGGCTGATTTACAATGAGTTCCGTGCTCTCCACCAGAAGATATATATTCAGCAACATTTGCCCAGGACCATGCTTATCAACATCCAGAATTCCTAACTTCCGAATCTGCGCCTGAAATCCACTTAATATTTTGCCAGAGCAGCAACCTCCAAACAATGAGTGGCAAGGAAATATCATCTCAGCTACCAAGAAGCCCGTACTATTCAAGGTTGCGGAGCCCAGCCGTTATGTACCCTCTGGGTGCTTTCGACCCTAAGACCTTTATCAACATCAGCTGGCGGCAGAACTACCACACCAGGCGACTGAGATCTGGGCTAAAGGCTGGGAGAAAGGCGATTACGTTTTGTATTTGTGAGCTGTGTTTTTAACATAGCACAAAGATGTTGATACAGGTGTATTTTATTCGCATAAGTTATGCAGATCGGAAAGCCCTACCCTGACCTATTGTATGCGGGGTAAATAGAAGCCGACGTCTTCACCCAGGATAGAAGACTAGTCACTTCAGCATATATGTAGCAATAATGAACTGGCGGTGGCCCTGAAAATGCCAGACTAAAACAGCTCACCAATACTGGACGTTTATGATATTTACAAAAAAGTACGGAACATATTGTGTAAACAACATGGTGGTGGCCCGGAGACCCCAAGATACCTCGGTCCTTCGGCATCGTCTCCAGAGAGTCCAGACACTAGATAATCTTTAAGTATCGAATTACTTGCAGACAAATCTTGGGTTAGAATAGCAACCAATCCTTCCTCCACCATGACAACCCCCCAAACAGACCACCCCTCATCCACCATGGACCCCAACCAAATCCTCGACTACTTCCGCGCACATCCCAAAGGCAACACTATACTCTCTCATCCACATATCGTCCTCGAACCCAAAGCCAGCGGCTACCAATCCGCGCATCCAAACCACCTGTTCAACGAAACCCTCACCTCCAACGACGGTGTTCTCAAATCTTTCTTCGTCAGACAATCCCCCCCTGAGTCTGCACACGATGCCACCGCGCACCGCGGCTATTTTCTCCTCCAGCTCGGTCGTGGGGTGGCCGGCCAGCAGGACATCGCGCACGGCGGGTTTCTGTCCGTGGTTATGGACCAGGTGACGGGCACACTGATTGGGACGACCCGTCTGGACGGTGGAAAGGGCATGTTCACTGTCTCGTTGAATCTGTCGTACCATCGGCCGGTGTTTGTGCCGGCGGATGTGATTATTGCGACGTCGCGGATATCGAAGGTCGACGGCCGCAAGATCTATGTGCTTGCTGAGATTGAGGACGCCCAGGGGAATTTGTGCACGACTGCGGAGGCAATCTTCCTGCAGAAGAGAGATCAGAAAGTATGACGTCTCCGCGTTCTTGAATCGAAGGGCCGTGGGTAAACTAGTGAAGAATTCTGGTTGTGCATGCTTTGATAGCAGTTGGCTTGGGGTTTGGTGCATGATACCACCGGCATGGTGGAATAGTCTCACAAGGAGTTCTGGCATGGAGCCATCCTACTATTCAAAAGAGACTGATGTCTGAGCGTAACAAAAAACTAGAAGGTCTCATCTTGATGATAAAAAAGCGATGCCATTCCCACAGGCAATACTTTCATTGTATCCATAGATCGTATGATTTTCCGAGAGTAAGGCTGGCAGGGCTACCCTGATCTGGCCTCAGATGCGGCCCATCTGTTTGGCTTCTTCCTGTTAAGTAGGCATCCCAGAGGAATAGACTGTCACTCTGGATAACTATCTAGAGACAGTCCCACCGGAGAACCAGTCATATCACGTACATAACGGAGAAGTGACGGTGAGCATAGAAAATAAAGTTGCCCGCCATGGCTGCGGCATTGCAGGTCTTCATGGAATGGGCTTCTTTCTTGTTATTGACGTAGGCTACGCAGGGATATTATGCATGTTATGAGCACTTCTGTGGAGTCATTTTGAGAAAAACCGGAGGCGAATGCATTGAATCAGCAGGATGCTCCCTCGCAGTCAATATGAAGAAATAGTCTGTCCCCGGAGGGATACGGCAATTGTGAAAATACAAACAACAAAAACAGATTCCGCCATTAAAGCCGAGATCATCGAAGCTCTTTCCCACACTCAATACGCATGCTCAACCATCGAAGAACTAAACGGTGGCAATATCAATTTTACATACCTTTCAATAGTGGACCGGGAAGCGTGTAATATGGAAACCAAAGTAGGGATGTTGCCTGTGTCATCGCCACCCTCTACACGGCGCGTCATTTCAATGATGCTGAGGTGGCAGACCAAATGCTACAGGCTTTAACCCAAGGCTATGGCTCGTTGAGTGAGCAACAGGCTTTCCGCATTGTTGTCCAAATTGGAATGTGTTTTCTCCTATGGAATGTCTATATGCATGAGGAACTGATAGAGGACAAGGAGAAGGAACTAGTCAAGCTGGCAGGATGTGCCCTGGTCAAGGGATGTGAGAAAGACCGCCAGTGGTTTGAGCATAGCTTCTAAGGATGTTTGTTTGATGTTGTTAATCGTTGTGTATAAAATTTCCAAGGTCCCTTAGCATGCTTTCTATCATATACTATCCTCGTCTAAACAGAACTTGCTTTTACATGACTCGACGAATCGATCCCGGTGGTTGTAAATCCCCGCCATCCACTCCGTTTAGTTATGTTGTGTAAGGCCGCACAGGTTGATGCTTGGCAAGGCTGGATTTTGATTCGCAATCCGGGGATTGCCTCAAAGAAAGAGATCAGCCTCGATCAATGCACATCCGAATCCGAATCACGCTGATTGCGTTCTGCGAGTCAATCGTGGCTCGGGGCCCTAGCGATGTCAGTCCACAAACTGGCCAGCGAGACACGGTCTTCGAAGACAGCGACACACCGGTAGTGCTTGGTGGGCGGTAATATGCAGCCCTGACTCGAGCAGGGCTTCCGGGTCAGCATTAATTGGGCGTTGCTGTTCTCTTGCGGGTAAGGCTTCGGTGCTAGAATCGACTTGGAGTCCCGTCAGTCACTGCTGTCATGAACACTCCGACGACAGACCTTGGGGTAAAATCCTGTTATAAGTATCGACGATATGATCCCATATCTCAAGGAGGGACGAGGTTCCAGTGAGGACCAGCGTGACGAGTGCTATCCATGTGTCTATGGACCAGGACATTTTTGTGACGGTCGGAAGAGCTGCTGGTCTTCATGTTGCCGGGTGTTTGGATTTTATATAGGGGGTTTTCCAGGTGTAAGCCAGGGCAGATGGCGGTATACCAAAATATGGTGGAAGTGGAGTACAACCTAAAGTAGGTCGACATCGACACTGACCAGATTCTGGTGTACTTTTGTACCTACACCGTAGGTACTTAAACCAGATTCTGGAAAGGCAGCCTGAGGCAGTGCCCCTGAAAGCAGATTGTGGCCTCGTCCAATCAGACCTGCCATATCGACTTCAGCTGACACGCTGGCGACCAGGGTATACTCCTCTATCTTCTGGAGCCAACTCCTTGCGAAAAAAGTTCTTCACGTCCAATTCTTCTCAACGGTGAAGAATTTGCTCTCCTACCTGTCCTGTACCTACCTTACTCGCACAATGCCAGAGAAAGCACCCCGAATCCCGGACGGGATATGGGACCAACACAAACAAGCGATCATCGCTTTCTATTCGACAAATTCATTAGAACGAACGATGCAATATATGCTTGAGCAATATGGCTTCCAAGCTAGGTACCAACTTCCCCTTCTTTATGCCGAACCCAGCTATAAACTTCCCTAGTTCTGGAGACTGACGCTGCTGTGTGCCTACCCTTAGTAAAAACCAATACACTGCAAAGCTGAAATCCTGGGGTATAGAAAAATATCATCCCGGGAGCGATTGGGCGGCCATCCAGTCCAGGAAGCGCAAGCGAGACCAAGAGGGCAAAGACAGCGATGTTTACATCCGCGACCGCAAATACACACGACAACAGGTCGAAAAAGAAATTGCACGGCACGTTCCTTGGGGACGAGAAGAGTGCAGCTCTGCAGGTGTGCTGCCCGATTATATCACTGTCTGTACGCCCCCAGCAGAGCTAAGTTGCACACCGGGTGTATACCGCGACTTCCTGCTTCGTGACCTTCCTTGGTACCAATGCATCCTTGAGATACAGACACTTGGTAAGTGCTAGAAACTATCAACGTCAACCTAAATTAACGAGATGTCTAGTCTCAGGAGGACTTCAGTTGAGTCCAGCCCCGCCAACTTCTGGTACGTCTCTGGAGCTCGCCATGAGAGAGCTTGCTTCTCAGTCCGCCAGCGATCTACCAGAACTCCGTCTAAATAATAGGCTGAACTTTGAGGCCAACCATGATCTCACTGTATATCTTCCGCCTGAGAGCTTGGATATCGGGACATCTTCGCCTAAAACGCCAAAGACACTGTGGGACAGGCCTCCTTTCTCTTCCCTCAAGATCTTCCTACAACGCCTTATTTTCTTATCAACCAACTATCTGCTTGATGAATGGGAGTTTAACAAGACCTGCAACTGGATTGTTGAGAAAGGTGGCATCAATATCCTCATACTTCTCTGTCGGCTTAGGTCGCCGACAATGGAGATATTTGCCGAAAAGGTCTTCTGCAGTGCTGTCATGTCCGGAAATATAACCCTTGGTCGCAGAATTCTTCAGTGCCGGGCTGGGTTGTGGACTGGTGATGCTCAGCGCCAACGTTGTTCCAAGTACCTCCGCGAAGCCGTCTTCCATAAGCACGAGGCCATGGTTGAGCTACTATGCAAGGCGGGTGCTCACCCTGAGGTCAAGAACTGCTGGTGGTTGTCGTGGCGTGATAACTGGGATTCTCGGCTTCCGATTATACATACATTGCTCGACTTTGGCGCCAATCCGGAAGGGTTCATCACAGACAAAGAGGTTGGGTTCCCTTTAATAGATGCGGCGCTCAATGGTAGCCTAGGGGTTGTGAAATTGCTTTTGCAGAAAGGAGCTCGAGTCAATCTTTGTTGTCCTCGATATTATGGAACTGCTTTGCAAGCTGCAGCGTCCAAAGGTCGCTTGAAGGTGGTCGAATATCTCATCCAGCATGGAGCGGACGTCGACGTCCCTCGTGTTCTACCAAGCCAATGTGACAAGGAGATAATTTCTCATCTAACGCCCGTTCAAATTGCTGCGAAGACGAACGATGAGACTCTTCTTGAAATCTTGCTCCAACACGGAGCATCCGCCATCTCTTGTCCGGCCTCCGCATGTCCTTATTTCCGACCTTATTCTTCTTACCGAGCGGGGAACGAGTGGACCGGCTCACATAGATATAAGCCTCTGTATGATAGGGAGCGGTACCTTTACACTGCCCTGCAATACGGAGTTATAAACCAAAATTTGAAGGTCATCGCACTTTTGCTATCTGCAGGAGTGGCCCCAGACTTCCGAATTATACATGAGGCATATGACACACCATTACAGATGTCCACAAGGTTAGGAAATGTTGAAATGTTTCAACTGCTCTGGGGATCGGGTGCTGATATGAATGCCCCTCCTGCGGTTTACAACGGCCGCACCGCGATACAAGGGGCAGCAGAAGGCGGAAACTGGAAGATCCTGTCGATGCTTTTGGGCGCGGGCGGCCATGTAAATGCGCCCCCAGGAGCAATAGAAGGCCTGACTGCATTGCAGGCAGCCTGTTTGAACGGTCATTCGCTGATAGCTGGGGCACTGCTCGCCTATGGAGCGGACCTACACACGGGTCCATCGCCTGTGGCGGGATTAACACCTATCCAGGCAGCAGCAGCGCACGGTGACATAGGACTTGTAAGAGAACTGATCACTCTTGGGGCAGAAGTTAACGACCCTCCAACGAAGGGGGGCGCGACCGCTCTTCTGGCTGCTATAGAGCACAGATCTCTGCCACTTCTCCAGCTACTCGTGCGTCATGGCGCGCATGTTAATCCAATAGCAGAATACGGATATCTGTCTCCTCTTAGAGACGCGGCGTGTGAGAACTGGCTCGAAGGGGTGCGGTTTCTTCTGAGTCACGGTGCGCATGTGGATGGCGCTCCATCCGACCTGGCAATGTCTGATGATGGAGAAAAATGTTCACCGCAGATGAAAACCCCTCTCTACTGGGCTATTTCTTACAGGTCCAAAAAGATGGTCAAGTTATTACTGCAACGCGGTGCTGATGCCCTTTCCATTGGTGGCGTCAAGTCTCAAGGCGCTCTGATGCACGCATTGGTTACACTATCAAACCCTGAAGCTTTCTATGATGAAGAACCAATTCTTGAAGTTATTGATATGGTTCTAGCGAAAGTCCCAGCGTTGGAAAAGCATCCTGAATGGGAAAGCGTGCTAAAGGTAGTTCTCATAGACTTCGAAGGCGACCACCCGACTACCCGCCAGCGAATACTTGAGAAAGTGAACTCACTGTCGCCAATACTTCGCCATAAGATAGCTCAGAAGGCATGGGATGCACTGCCTAAATATTACGGAGATACAGATGATGAGGAAGAACCGGAAAAACGGGTGTTGGAAAGCATTGAGCTTCTCCTAAAATTGGGGGCATATATCGACGGTCGCGCTAACGATGGAAGCACGATCTTACAGCGCGCGGCTCGCGGTGGCTGGGATAAATCCTGCTCTTACCTTATCGACCATGGCGCGGCGGTTAACCCAGATGCAACCAAATTTTGGGGAAGTCCTCTTCAGGAGGCTATCAAGGATAATCATGTCAGCCTAGCCGATAATTTACTGGGACACGGAGCAGATATCAATGCCCTCCCGGCAAAACATCGCGGTGTTACTGCGCTCCAGGCGGCTTCCATCAATGGGATGTTTGAGCTGGCAGTACGGCTTCTTGAGCGTGGAGCAGATGTCTCTGCACCAGCTGCACCAAGATATGGCACAATTACTTTTGAATGCATATGGGGAGGGTACAGATCTGGAGCCGATACGTCGCCAGGCGGCGCGCTATGCGGAAAAGGAACATCATTTTGAGCTTGCCCGGTGGCTGCGCGGGGACTCGGCTGCTTGAATTGTTGTCTTGTCGTATATCTCGAACCTAATCATCCAGGTTCCGTGTTTCTGTAGCGCTTCTCAGTTTGGAATTGACATTTCTATTGGAAACTTGATCAGCTCATGCAGCCATCTGTGTGTGGGGTGCATAATGCCCATTTCTTATATATCTCTCATAAGGAGCAGATTAAGGAAACATTAGGTGCTGTTGAAGCTGGGATGGAGGCATATAGAGCTGACTTAGTACATCGTTCTCTGATTCATTCTAGGAGAACCCATCGAGATTTCACGTTCTATGAGCCAAATTTACCCTTAATCATCTGTCCTAATACTTTACCTTCGGAATTGATAAGGGTTTAGGCAGATCGAGACCCTGTGTTTGGCTAGATGGTGTTTTCTTTCTGGGGTTATCACTTTCCGGCGTCAGTCTTGGGGATTAGAATGTCACTACATAAGATCTCCTTGCTAGCCTTTCCCAACATGTCGATGGATCATATACGTATTTTCCACTGTCTAAAATCTAGCCGACGACTATCGATGGTAGCTCTGGGTTATCACCCAAGATGGCGGTATATCAAGATCTCCTAATCTACTTTTCTACTTAAATTAGATTTAGGTTCGGCCGGGTTAGCCTAACCTAGCCTAATCTGGGTTTGTGGATCCCAAACATTTAGATTCTAGGAACCTATTCAAAAGGCACCCGTCTCCTTTCCCTGAGCTGGGATGCTCATCTCCTCTACCTCATACTCTAGTGCTTTCTTCTTGTCCTTTTTGCACGAGACAATGGCCGCTATCAAGCCCAACAAGAAATCCTACACTGACCTTTCCACTGTGCTGATCCTCCTTTCGACCTTCGCCGGCGCGGTCACACTCCAGACCCAATTCGCTCTTCCAGAGAGCTGCAATGGCAGCCGCGTCCGTACTCTGATGGCCTTTGCCTCACAGTTCTTCCTCATGTGTCCGATCTCTGTCTTTTCGATATTCGTTGCTCTGCACAACCGCGATGACGGCGTCATCATCGAAACCGGAAAACACGAGTTTCTCCAGTTCCAGTTCGCGGTCACCGGATTCATGATCGTGGTTGGGTTCCTACTGCTCAACGTCGCCGTCCAGTATGCGGGTGGCTATTATGTGGGATCTGCGGGGCTAGCCTTGACTGCGACTTTCGTTCTTATGGCCGTCTCCTGCAGTATCGAAGATCATTTGCCTCCGCCCGCGGGGGCTAATGCCGCACAGAACCTGCAACAGGGGCAGAGACAGGATGAGCCTCAGTTGTCGCTCTCCCAGTTTCTGGGCCTGAGAAAGTCATCCCTTTTGATTCCCAAGGGGAGACTTGTGCTCCGGTGGGTCATTGTTGGACTGGTCGTGCTTGAGGTTGTGGGCGTCCTGCTCTTGCTTGGTCTGGGGATCGCGCAGACGCGCCTTGCGTCTTCAACTTGTCGAGTGTTGTAACACAGCCCGTTTTGCTACTGACACGCCATAGACACTATGTGTGCGTGTGCATATGCGATCTGCGGGGCAGATGGTAGTTTCTATGTGAGACGGGGCAGGAATCAAGTGGGAATCCGATTGATACAGCGATCTGTGGCCACACTAGATTTCTCTTTGGTACTAATTAAAATCCGGGTGGGAAGGGATCTTGATTCATGTTGACCTCTTCGATGTCTATTGTGGCCTCATGCGAAGCTCCCCTGCTATTCTGACTCATAAGAAGATGCCGCCCAGACGAGAAACGGTCATCATTTCCTCTGAGACATAGGGGTTCAGTAAGTGGAAAACCTGTTTGCACTAATCACACCTCCAGGTACTCCGTAAGCAACGACTGCCGCAAGGCTGTCCAAGTGCAACCAAATCTGGCAGGGATCAGAGTGAAACGAGGCTGAGGCTGTCGGGTCTGATCCATCCCAGCTGGTTCTTCCAATTGACGAGGTAACACAGAGCCACGTAAGAGCTACCTAACTCCCAGCCAACTAGACATGGCCTTGGCTTCCCGCGCTCGACTCTGTGGCCCTCGATCTTTGATCAAGATACCAATAAGAAGCCACATAAGAATCGCTGGATGCGATTCGCTTCAAGATACCCAGGTAGTAATGTGCACCTCGTGTGTCGTGCAATATTTATGTTGATTCCTGCCATGCTTGGCCGTAGTTGGATAGTTAGCCTTGCTTACTTCACGATCTCTATAGATCATCTTACCGGCATAAGGTCGTGGAGGGTTTGATGGCGTGTGTGACGTGCATCTTACCATGCTATGCTCTGGACCTTGATAAAGAGCAAATCTCAGGCATTTTCAATGGAAATTTCAGCCATGACAACGTCTCCAGAGGTTTACCTAGCTCTGTGTTGGGGCTGTGTCTATTTACGCGCCTCCCCATCCATCAAGCCTGCCAGGCTACTTTCTTTGCAAGTACCCAGTGGTAGGAGTCTTGACCCTGTCCGCCGTACCCTCGTCGATTTCCAAGTAGAACCCAATATCATATAGTGGCCTCTCAGCATCATCCAGGAACGACCTTGGTCATAAGCTATATTCTCGGTATACATTTGCGGTGTAGCTGCGATAGAGGTTACCATTGTGTCTATCTATGCTGCAGTTTATGCAAGACTAGTCTCAGCTGGTCATGCATTCCAGACTTGTTTAAACAAGGGCAACGCAGACATCTGTACAATTCCCAAATACGGAGGCTCTGCCGGTATTTCCTGTTTCCATTGACGACAGGCGACTGATGCTCATCGATTAGGGTTCAATTACCGGTTTCCCCATAGAGGGTCTATCACTTCCAACTGGCGTGCCGATGCACGGGTTCGCCTCAGGGATTTTCTTACGCCCAAATGTCTGATTCAGACCTTAGCACTCGCCTAGGTAGCTGGTCTACAGCTACGATACCACAGCGGAACAAGATCTCGAAACAGGTGTATAAACCTAGCCCTATGGGAGACGAGTCATTACTACAAGTATATGTCAACCGGGCGGATGTGACTGGACTGAATGGACAGACAGAACAGGCATGAAGCGGGAGTTGGGAGGTGCGGGTATGAGCCGAAGGGCTGGGACAGAAGTAGTGTAGTAGGGACAATTTGTGCCTGTAAATTGAACAACAGGACTCCCCCGGATATCCAAATGTAGCCCTCCAACTAATTAAATTCTTAGTCTCAACCTACGCTTACTAGCACTGCAAATTCGTATATGACAGAATGAGGCGTGTAGGATAATCGAGATAGCTCAAGAACAGCAGATGTATCTCGATAGGTAGATCGATCAAGGTTGTTGTCGAAGACTGGGCCATATGAATCTTAGTCTGTGACCGGAGAGAGATGTAAGCTTGGATGATGTAGACGCTGCAGTTGCGTACTATGGTTAATAGTACTAGTATGGATGTCATGATGACTGACCCTGCCCTCGAGGTTTGAATGGTTTGCATTTTACTTTACGGATGCAGTATATTTAGGGAAGATTAATAGCATATAATGGACATAATTAATCGTCTAGGGACTATGTCATCTGCTGTGAAGAAGATTCCAGTGCATACTACAGGCTCAGATGCACTTAAAGATGGCCTGGAGGTTAGGGACTCCACCTGATTCAGGGGCTGCATAGTTTGTCCCAAGTAACACGCAGTGACCACTGACCAGTGCCTTGTGCGACGTCTAGATGGGATATCCCTCAGTGAATACACTCTATGATTGTCACGTTGAATCCGTTGCACGGGGTTGATAGGGCGTGTATTTCCAAGATATACCTGAGGAATATTGAGCATTCATTTGCCCTCCTTCGCGTATAGGCGATTATCCCTTGCCAACACATAGTCTTTCAATTGACAGGAACCCTTGCAGATTATCATGGACATCTTTGGTGAAAGACAAAGAGAGAGAGTCTGGGAGAGTTAGGTAATATTACCGCTCCTTGAAAAATACCCCTGCAAAAGGCCGCGACCATCGCATCGCCCACCGCCAATTCGCAAAATTGCAAATCCCCCTTGCGAATTTCACCATCTTACCATCCATCAACAACATCTACTGAGGGATCTGGACATCACCAGACTGCCTCATCCAAACAATAACATCTACACACCCATCCACGCCAATGTATTCCTGGCATGGAGCCTCCAGCCACGCGTCCACGCCAGCTCTCCCTCCCCTAGGCGGTCCGCGACTGGATTCCGCCGCATCGACTGCCTCCCAACAGCCGCAACAGCCCTCATACCAGATGCCCCAGCTACGATGGCTGCCCTCAATGATATCCCGCACGCCCAACGGCCCTCACGGCTTGCCCTTGTCGCCGAACCTGCGCATGTCCGGCACTCCTGTTCCTGCATCCACCGCACCGCACTCCGCCCCATCCACCACCACCACAACATCCACACACCACCCGCAAACACATCCCGCCGTAGCCGTCGTCATAGACGCGCACAACTCCCTCCCCAGCTCCTCCGCTAGTGACCAATCCGACCACCCTGCCGCGCGCGACGCCCTCCCGGACACCGAGCACGCGTCCGCGTCCGCGTCCGCCCCCTCCAACAACACCACCAGCGACGCCGCCCCCACGAACCCGGAGGACGACGACGACCTCACAGCCAGCGGCCTCGCCGACCTCCCCGCCACCGCCGACGGCACCGCCGACAGCGACACCCCCCGCAAACACGGCAAACGCCTCACCACCAAAGAAGAAGTCTCCCTCTTCGAAATCTGCAACCGCCACGCAGCCGACTTCGGCCAGCGCAGCAACCTCTGCAAGTGGTGGATGACCGTGACCGAGGAGTTCACCCGCGACCAGGGCCACCCCTACTCGTGGCACTCGGTGCGCCGCCGCGTCGAGGCCATGACCAAGCAGCGCATCAAGTTCCTCGACGACCTGCGCGAAAAGGGCGGTGCTGACGCCGTCACCGCCGCTGACGACGCCGCGAACCCGCGCTGGCGCGCTGCTATCGACGCGTGGATCCCCACCTGGCAGCGCTGGGAGCAGGCCGAGGCGCAGCGGATCGAGAAGAGGGACTCGCGACGGCCACGGAAGCGCAGGGCGTCTGAGTGGGAGGGCGGGAGTCCCGCTGTTTCTGTGCCGGGCGCGCCGGCGGCGCCGGCGTCGGGGCCTGCTCCTGCGACGGCCGGGTGGGAGACGCCTAGTGTGACTGGGACGCCGCGGAGTGCGTCCGTGTCGGTGCCGGCGCAGGTGCAGGCGTCGCAGCAGAGTGCGATCCGGCTGCCGCCGGGGTTTGAGAATATGTTCTCGAATCAACCGAGTGCGACGCCTGCGCCACCGGTGTTTGCGTCGCCGCCACCGCCGGCGCCGGCTACACCCGGCGCAAAGGAGAATAATAGTGTGATGTCGGCGGTGCTGGAGACGCTGGGGAAGCTGAATCGGCATCTGGATGCGGCGGGGTCCGAGCCCCGTTCGTCGCCGATTGTCTCTTCCGTAGCGTCGAATCCGCAGAATGTGTGGTCTGGTGACACGCGCGCCGGGAATGGCGACGAGGCGGCGAGTAGCGTGTTGTCGGCGGCGGTCGTCGACAGGCTCAAACAGGAGATCCGGCAGGAGATGCGCAATGAGTGGCAGGCGGCCCTGGAGAAGGACCGCGCGGCGCTGGAGGAGAAGCTGGATTCGGTGCAGAGGACGCAGGAGATGATCCTAGAGATGCTGCGACAGGAGCCTGCATGATCTTGGTTACTTTCTTATACCCTTTTGTTCTTTCGGCTGTATGATACCCATAGCGAGTAGACTTTTATCTAATTCTAGCGAATATGAACGATCTCCGATAGTATTCCTAAGCTACAGGAGAAGAATGCAAACATAGAACCCGGCTAAATTACAAATAAAACGTGCATGGTATGCTGCATAGCAGTTTAGTTTTACCCTCATCCGTCCACAACACGCCTGAATTACCAATCAACGTCCTCGTCGAGCCTAGTAGTAGAAGGTCTCGTCGACGGTACGGCCTCTCATCCAGCGGGGCTCGCTGCCACGGACGTAGATGTCCTCAAAGAGGATGCGAGAGTTGTTGTCGGGGACGGCCATGTTCTCGGCGATGGCGACCTCCTCGTCGACGTGGGCGCGGGCGGCCTTGTCGAGCGCCTTGAGCTCGTCCTCGGACATGACGCTCCAGTCGAGGATCTTCTGCTTGAGACCGGCGATCGGGTCGTTGGTGCTGCGCATGCGCTGGATCTCCTCACGGCTACGGTAGGTGGTACCGGGGTCGGACATGGAGTGACCACCGTAGCGGTAGGTGACGTACTCGAAGACCAGAGGGCCGTTGCCGGCGACGGCGTAGTCCTTGCCGTACTTGACGGCGGCCTTGGTGGCCAGGACGTCCATACCGTTGACCTTGATACCGGGGATGTACTGACCACGCTTGTAGTACTCGGTCAAGGCAGAGGAACGAGCGGCGGAGGTACCCATACCGTACTTGTTGTCTGCGGACATGTCAATCAGTCATGCTCTAGGCACAAGGCGCATTGGTTGACGACTTACTCTCACAGCCGAACAGGACAGGAAGCTTCCAGAGCTTGGCCATGTTGAACGCCTCAAAGACCTGACCCTGGTTGGAGGCACCGTCACCGTAGAGGACGATGGAGGTGGTCTTCTCCTCGTTGTACTGCTGGGCGAACGCAAGGCCGGCACCGACGGGGACCTGGGCGCCGACAATACCGTTACCACCGTAGAAGTTGGGGGCGAACATGTGCATGGAACCGCCCTTGCCGTAGGCGATACCCTCACGACGGCCGAGCAGTTCACCGATGATGGAGCGGACGGTACCACCGCGCATCAGAGCGAAACCGTGGCACCGGTAGGCGGTGATGACCTTGTCGTCGCGGCTGATGGCATGCTCGATACCGGTGGCGACGGCTTCCTGACCGGTGGAAAGATGGCAGAAACCTCTGATCTTCTTCTCCTTGTAAAGACGATCGGCGGCCATCTCCATACGTCTGTACGATGCGGAACAAGGGGTTAGAACGGGAACAGACGGTGCGCATCGACCAAGGGACCGATTTTCCATACCTCATGGAAACCATGTCGTAGTACATCTGCTTGAGCTCCTTCTTGGTCACCTCCAGGGTGTACGGAGGAGGGTCGATCTCGTAGGTCTCGAAGCTCTCATCGGACAGCTGAACCGTGAAAGGCTTGTCTTCTTCCTGTGTAGGGAGGGAAATCGCGTCAGCACAATCGCATCGAAGGGTATTTTGACCGCGAACAATGGCGTTTTGGGGCTTCTCAACAAACCTGGGGGATATTTTCAGCATGCGACGAAGCGGCGTCGGTGGTGACGGAGCGACGGGTGATAGGAGCGAAAGCCTGACGCCTCAAAGGCGCGGCCTGACGGGCCCACGCAGAACGGAACAGCATGATGGTGAATAGGTGAGTCCCAATTGAAGTGGAGGAGGAGGGAGATGGGGGAGAAAGAACTGAAGCTGTTATCTTTCAACCGCCGGAGATGTTGGGAACAAACTTTCCCCTTCAGCGGATTTTCGGCAGCCCGGATTACCTAAGCCCACCCGCCCTTCCATTTCGGGGACATCCGGTGTAGACGGTGCAAACCGAACAAACACCGCCTTTCTGCTGTGATCAGAGCAGGAGAGGCTTCAATTCTTCGCACTGGACATGACCGGTGGATTGGCGTAGTCTACTCGGAATACGCTCTACGGAGAACATTCTTGGACGCCGTTCTTTGAACCCGCAGTGATCCGATATCGATCAGCGGCGGATGCCCCCGACCCATCCGGGGCCTAGTCCCACGAAGAGAACACCCAAATCACGGCTACGACCGATGGGGTTTGACGGATTGTTGGTTAAAGTAGTATCCGTCGCATGTCCAATAGTTCTATGATTCATTTGAGCTCCATTGATCTCCTTGAGGTGCCATAGTCCAGGATGAAGAGCGGGAGGTCAGGAGAGTCTGCGCAGACTTTCTCGGAGTAACACATCCCGATCTTCCCCGGGAGATTCCAGTCCGATGAGGAGACCTAAACGACGCACATTCGTACGTTCGTCAACAGCGTAGGACGATAGGCCAGTTTTGGATGTCGTCTGATATCTGGGACACAATGGCACGAGATGTCTGACATAGAGCGCTCCCGAGTGCACGTTGTGGGAGTCCCAGCGAACTTGAACAAGAGACAACTGATCTGGGTGATCCAATATATATCTCTCAGAGGACGGCTGCATTAATATTCATATACACATACCTTCTAAAGAGATATTGATATGTCTTTACCACTCTGGCTGATGCCACGATACTCAACTGATCAACAGATGCGATAAGAGCAACGTCGATAACATGCACTACTCCTCATACTCATCTGCCGTCTTATCTACTCCATGCCTGTGGAGTAGTAAGAAGAGTTTCCATTAGCCACGCGAGTCAGAGTCCAAACGAAGCGTTCCAGAAGCACTTTCGTCTTCCACGCCGTCTTCCGTGGGGACCACAGCCCACCAGCACAACCCTATGGGGCCACAGCGGAACTCCCTGTTGATTGTGAATCCATCACCGCGTCAGCTATCCTCATGGTGAGATCCAACAGCGCGGACAGCCCTCTAAAGTGGGTCACATTCACAGGCTAGCGAAGCGAGAGGAACACCAAGAACCCAATAAGACCTCACGTAGGGCCATCACCATCCTTATGTAGACGGGAAGATCAGAGATCTCTCACGATACACCGTGAATATCCGATTCCTTCTGCGATGATGGAAGCCTCAGCTGAACTATGCCAGCCCTGTTTCACAGGCAAACCCAAATGCTAATAAACCGGCCCCATTGCCTGAGATGGACGTCGTCTCGAAACAGAGTTCGCACCACGGCTTTCGAGGCTGCGCCGTCGAAAAGAAGTCGCAATGCATGCGAGAAACTAAACTCGCCGAATTGACATGAACAGGTCTACGGTTCCGCGGGCCGGATCAATAGTTCGCAGCAACAGCGACATAGTTCATGCATGTCGTGCTCGGCGTATGTATCCGATGAAACATCATCGGACATGTAGTGTACGTACATGCCTTAGTGGCTGGAGATCGGGGCTTATCGATGCACCGATGGGACTCGTAAACGTGGCCACATGTGGATAGCCAAAGAGCGTGTCTGGTTTGGTTCCATGGGATTGGCACGTCAGAATTTGGAGACTTCGCTCCCTCCCCAGTTTTAGGCTCGCTGCGATTTGAAATGTTTGGGCACAAGGTTCGCCGGCTCAGCCTTGCTGAGACATATACGGAGTTCATATGGGAGACTCGAGGAATTTTCCTATTCTGTTCTGGAGTTGCTCATTGCAGAATAGAAACGGGCTGATTCCCCATCAAAGGTCACCCAAGATCTCTAGAACGTCAAGTGATCTGGTCGACTGGGTCGTCCCGTCCATTGTCCGCGGTGTGCCTGACTAAGAACTTCCAGAAAACTTCGAATGGCTTGGTGACGAAGACAATTGGATGGTGCAGTGGCAAAGGTTCCATGGTTACATGCGGGGCCACCCAAGGCTATCCAGGGCAGCGAATTACTGCCCATTATTGAGACTCTCGAGTCAGTGGCGTATGGTGAGTGTACAGGTATTGTTGTAAGGTATTTCACGTACTGGCAGAATGGTCTTGCGACGCCAGTACAGCGTAGGGTGTAGGGCGCAGAGTGATATCTAGATCGTCGGATCTGTCAATCCTCCGACAGGGCGCAAAATCACCGCGCTGCATCTCAAAGTCTAACACAAATACTAAACAGCCCGACAGAGCAGCAATCGCAACCTAATCGCAATCTCCTGCGTGATCGGACTAGTGGTAGCTAGACACGAGCAGTTCAACGCAAGAGGCAAGTTATCGCCGAGGGCGTCGCCATCGTGTGTTGATATTGCATCCAAGCATGAACTATTAGCGATAAACTTCTCAGTCCTATCCAAGGAACCGAACGTTCATAAGTACTCGATTGATCGCGTCGCTCTCAGATCACCCGAAGGTGATATATCAGATCAGTCAAACCCCGAGCAGGTCGACTTATCTACGGAAGATCCCATGCACTGCGGACGTGCACTTGCCTTGCATCGCAGATGGCCAATGCGTCCGCTCAAGTCGACCACATCGAATCATGGCACAGCATTCTACCTCTTCAAGGCGTGCAGACGGTCGGCGGACATCACCGAAGGAAAGTACATTGCATAAAGCAAACATACTGAAACTGTGAAGGCGTCATTGCGTGCAGTTTGCTCTACGCAGTACATGTCACAAATACATACATCGTACTCCGTACACATGGGGCATTCGACGAGTCGCACACGAGCATCACCGCCCGAAACGCGAGTGGTTTGACCCGGTATCTCGCTCCAGGAGACACCGAGACTTGATGTCATAGTTCCAGATCTCAGGCAATCCATGGTGGAAGAGGTGGCATGGTCGTCGACTGTTAGACCAGGCTAGTGTTGTCTCCGCCTCCCCGAATAAGCTAAGGGTCTCACGACTGTTTCAGATGGACCTTATTGCCAGGACAGTCGCTCAATATGGCATCAGTCGGCGGGCATCACTCCCCATTTCCCCGACCAAAGCACTGATACGTCTGTCGCAATCTTAGTTGGGTCGTTGAATGCCTGTTTTGTGGAAGATTGACCGACGGTGGATCATTCAGCACAGGACCCCAGTCTTAGTCTGATTCGGAGGGGTGATCGAGGAACTAGACCTGGATAGCCGTTGACATGTAGCGAAACAGCCACCAGGAGGCCCCGGATCATGGGTCCGGACCCAGTTCGATGGCAGCGGGTTGAGGCATCCGAGGCGTCTGCAGCGCGGTCCACGGTCAGACAGGAGGTACGTGTGCGTGATCACGGGACGAACGATGTCTGAGAGTGAACTTAGTTGCACCCGGGGTGTGTTCGAACTGATGGTCAGTCCATGACACTAGGTTGAATTCATGTTTCTTCACAGATCGAGTCCAGGCTGGTGTTGGCTGTTAGTCACCCGGGGAGGAGAGTCACCTGGTTCGCTATCCATGGAACGGGACTTCTTATCGCTGTTTAGACTCACCACACGATCATCCCTTGCCACTGGACGTTCCATGGTTGGACAGAGGGTCTTGCTGGTGGCCGGGGAACTGCAGCGAGGATGGAATATAGAGTTGACCAAGGGGTTTCTGTACTTTCTGCAGGCGTTGACAGGTGCACAGTCAAAATGGTAGAGTCAATCCTTACGTCTTGTGGATGGTGAATAGTTGGAGCAAGCTGCCCGTATATGGGTTTGTAACGACGGAGTAGACCTTAGCTCTTACTCGGAGTAGGTATATCTATCCTGCACACCAATTATATGTACTTATTTCCCGTCTCCAAACTGTATTCTCGATAATCTGATGCACTTCGTAAGCTGTTCTTCGGTATCTACCCGAAGTCCATATCTTAGGAAATATAAACTTTAGGTCCAGCGGGAGATTCCACCCCACCACCATGGTAGAACAACTGATCAACCCAATGCCCAGCGATACCACCCAAAAGACATTCAAAACACCATACAAGTGTCATGGTCGGGGTTGCGATCCTGGAGTGTTTCATCCTAGGCCGGAAGACGATGGCTGATATGGCGGTCCGGGCTTGACTCAAGATAGTGCAGTCGCCCATCCTCGGCCTCAGACACAGTGGAGGAGGTAATGGGCTGTACGGTACTTTACACACGGTCTCACGCCGGATTCTCGTGACTAGGGCGACGCTAGCGGCGGAAGGACAGCGCCGTTCCAGTTGAGTGCAACCCTTCAGCGTCGTGGGGGGACGAGACTGTCGAACCGATAGTATGGGTCACTTTCTCCACGGTCCCAAAGACATCGTCGCTTCCGAATCTTTGGACTTGCAGTGGTTCCGTCGGACGGGCGGTTGGGTCTGGTCAGAGCGATAGATTGATGAGAATCGCGATACATCCATAACATATTATATTAATCGTTCTCGCGGATGGAGACGACGAGGACCGACTTCCCGCCCGGCGGATCATAGTGCTTTTGACTAGACCGGAGGGAGCAAGTCATTCGATGGGAAATCTTCCCTTGGTCGGTGGAGATTCCGACGTTTCCATCCGTTGATATTGCAGCGCTGCCACTGGCCCGCTTACGTACGCACCTCTCCTCCACGTCCCACGGATAGTCGACGATCCTTACTTCCAGCTACCCGACGAGAAATTGCGATGGCATCTCCGTCATTAGTTATTCCTAGTGCCTTTTATGCCTGGATTGCGGGAGAAACCAGATCCATCGTCGTCATAATCACTGACAGAAAACGCTCGGGGATCGACGGTCGGCTACCGGTCAAAAGGTCAATCCTTGCTGGATTGTGCAAGAGCTGAGGGCCTATCGGGACGACCAGTGGTGCCCGAGTGGGAATTCTCAGATGCATACGATTCAGTAGACGGGATGAAAGGCTATCACGGAGCCAGATGGGGGTTGTGCTGAGGAGTGAGTTTGCGAGGGTGAGATTATTCACTTTACACTCCGAACTCCGTGCTGATTCGGTATCACCAACCGTCAATAGTCTGGTCACAGCAATGACGGCATGTGCGGCTGTGGCGTGGCTGAGGAATCCAAATCTCCGAACCGCCGTCTGGGGAGAGATGTTGGTGATAGATGGAATGGACACATCAGGGGACATCAGAAGTGCCCGACTGGCCGGAAGGGCGGCGCTGCAGTTCTCCGCTGATGCTGGGGGACGGCCTACCTAGTACCCTACCCGACATGGCGACGTACGTTACCTTAACCTTGGGGCAGCGGATTATGAAAGCTGTTTGGCGGGCGGCATCTGTAAGGGGAGCCGAGAGACTAGATCTGTCCCAACTCAAAACCCGTGCAGATTCGGCATACGGAGTACATCCAAGGATTGTCTGTACGGGGTTTCCTCAGTATATTCCGAAGAATATCAGAATAATATTCCTTTTATGTATGGTATGATCAAGAGCCGTCCTGATATCCAGCACATACAATATGTTCAACATTCATTCAGGGGAGTCTCTCAGTCCCTGAATGAGCCCCACATCCGGAGCCATTAGGGCCATTCATCCATGGGCCGGACTGACGGACTCCACTGCCAATCTTTAGTCTGCCTATAGTGGCCATCAGTCCCGTACCACGGATGTACGCCCCAGGTATCGCCCAGGTACCTCTACCCAGTGAGCGCCATAGAAAGGGTACTGTAAGAATACCTTACAGACTATCAACGGCTCTGCTGCACCAGGCCATACGCCGTCGTAAATTATTCATATCTCCAACGAACTTTCTCTCCTTTCCTCTGGTTTCTGTCTCTCTCGTTCTCCCTCTCGCTCTTCTCCTCTCTCACTCTTTCTCCATTCCCCCCTGGTCCTTCAATTCCTTCATTTTTGGACTTTCCAGCCCTGCATAACCTCTTATTCCCGCCCCTTTCCTCCCCACCACTGGTCGACTATCGTCAACTCCTCCCCCACTTGGCTCCCCTAAAAGGAAGCCCTTCCCCTCCTCTCGCCCGTCGTCGTGTTGATCTCTCTTCTTCCTGGCCTCTTCAGAAACGCCTCAATTCGTGGCCCATGTGGAAACATCGGCCAGCTTCCAGATCGGATTCCAAGTCTGGGAGTAGCGATTCAGGATTCCATCGGTCCGCCAGTGGCTTCTTTGGACGCTCTAAGAAAAAGTCTCCGCTTGGTAAGTATAGTGTCTCGTACTAGTGTTGGTGTGTTTTTTTGTCCTTGCGCCTGGATTTTTACCTGGATTTTTATACTTTTTCTTTTTTTTCGTTATATTTTATTTTTATTTTTCTCCCGTGAAATTATTATTATTATTCTATTATTTATCCCTCTGACAGAGGCGGTGGTCCGGCTCTGAGATTATTATTATTATCGTCATCATAATAATAATCGTACTATTGTTCTGGACTCTCCTCACCACCTCCTGATCACAAGCTTCTTCCTGTTCGGTCCTTTCTTACTTCTTCTTCCTCTTCTTCTTCTTCTCTCTCGTCGTTCGTGCGCTGTCTCTCTTCCTCACCCCTCGTCTCTCCTTTCTATCATCCTCCACACTCCACCTCTTCCCTCCTGTCCATCCTCTGGTGTCGTGTTCTGCAGACGTCCTCCGTCTATTTCCCCGTCTATCCCCGATCAAGGTAGTATACTCCGGATACGCCACGGGGCGGCCAAAGAACACGAATCACCTCGCTCTCTCTGCCTGCACTCCCGCCACACCACCGCGCTCCTTCGTTCTTCTTATTGGTGTCGCCTGCGATCCCGGCTCTTTTCTCTCTCTTGTCCCCCTCCATCACTGACGGACAAATTCGTCGTCACCTGCAGATTTCGGTCGATCAGACTCCCCCGCTCGTTCGCCGCTTCGGTCTTTCCGGTCATTGAATCGTCCAGAAAGCAGTGTCTCTGGTTACACGGACACATCGCGGTCTCGCGCCCCGTCCACCGTAACCAGCAATTCTATATATCCTGATCCATCCACGGCAGGTTGGCAGCAGAACAACCCATCTCGTGCCTCCTTCAATTCCCGGTCCGGTAGGCCAATGGCAGGCTTGATGGACGTCGACCGCACTCGTAGTCGAAGGGAGAGGACGTTCGTCGGCAGCGAATGCGCTGTCTGTGAAGAACCGCTCGAACACACCCTGCGCGGGGAGCGTGTCCTCCAATTCTCTTGCACTCACGTCTCCCATGAAGCCTGTTTCTACGAGTTCATCCGTGAATTCGAGGGCCAATATTGCCCTACCTGTGATGCGCCGCTCGGACTGGATACCAGTCGGGGAGGCAATGTGCTCGACTTGGGTAAGTTCTCGTCCGGCGCGCAGCCGACGGACCAGCGGACTGATCGGCGCACAGAAAAATTGAGCAATATTGTGCGCTCAGTCGCCAGTGATGCGGCCACCCAGCGGAGTGGGCTCACCACTCCGACTCCGTGGGAGCCTGCTCCGAACCGTGGACGCCCTCCAAGTGATGCTGGAAGTCGACCGTACAACAACCGCGACAGTAGGGATCTCTACAGCCGACGAGACAGCAGAGACACGACCAGTCAACGCGAACGCATCGAGCGTCTGACCGTAGGATCCCGCCAGCAACACTCCCGAAATGGCAGTGCCGCCGGTTCCTCTGGTGATTACCACGATCCCAATAACCCGGCGAACGGACGGCGACATGACTACGACCTCCAGGCCATGGAGTCTGACCTGAGCCCTCGCGGCTCCATGAAGAACCCGATCCCCGCACCTACCGTCACCATCCGCAGCGAATTCCCCACCATGAACCGGTCCCGTCAGCAGCAAGCATTGACGTGCCTGGTCACGGTAGAAGTTCCAGAAGGCTGGCGCCCCGATACAGATGACTTGCACAATAGTACTGCCGGCGCATCCCAGCCGCACGATGAACCGTACACACCAAAGGTTTATAACAGTGCGCATGAATCTCGAACCGCCTCATCAATTCCGTACGAACCCCAGGAAGTGTTGGACGAGGTTGCGGAGGAATTGCGAAACCGAGTTGACAATTGGCATGGCCTGGAATTCCAAAGGTATGCGGCGCAGACCCACATCCGCCTTCGTCCCTAACTTTATGCAGGTTCGGAAAGCTTCGTCTGCATGGCCACATGCGCGTCGGCAAGGACCGTGAATCATGGCAGGAACTGGAATGTTATCTCTTCGGGGAGATGTTAATCTGCGTCAAGGAGAAGCGGATCAATGACCGGCACCAGTATGATGATCAATTGCCCAAACCTCGGACGCGGTGCACGCTCAAGGGTTCGATTCTGATCAAGAAACACCTCCGGAGTATCGACGCTGCCACAGGTATTGAACACGTTCCAGACTACGGAGAATATAATGCTGACTTGAATAGACGAACCTATCCTCACATTGAATTTGTCCGTCAGCGAACTCCCTTGTTTCTTCCTTCGCTTCCAGAGCCGTAACCAGCTGGAGATTTGGCGCCGCGCCCTCCTCGATCTCCACCAGCTCGACACCCCGTCTCGCAACCCGGACTTCGATCTGGACAACTCGGGAGAGGAGGAGGATTACCGCGCAAGTAAGATCAGACGACAGGCATCCCTGAACTCGTCCTATGGCGCAGCACGTTCCAACAACACCGCCATCACCGACTACACCAATGCGGGCGGAGACACCTTATCCACTACCTCCCTTCATATTCCTCTTGACATCGTGGTGGTCATTCCGGTATCCTCTTCCATGCAGGGCCTGAAAATTACACTCCTGCGCGACGCCCTCAAGTTCCTTGTGAACAACCTCGGACCCCGTGACCGAATGGGGCTTGTTACTTTTGGCTCCAGTGGTGGTGGTGTTCCTCTTGTGGGTATGACCACCAAGTCGTGGGGAGGATGGCCGAAGATTCTCAACTCCATCCGGCCTGTGGGCCACAAGAGCCTCCGTGCCGATGTGGTGGAAGGCGCCAACGTGGCCATGGATCTGCTGATGCAGAGAAAATCATCGAACCCCCTCTCTACCATACTCTTGATCAGCGATTCTTCCACCTCTGACCCGGATAGCGTGGACTTTGTCGTCTCTCGTGCCGAAGCCGCCAAAGTCAGCATCCACTCTTTCGGTCTCGGACTGACCCATAAGCCGGATACGATGATTGAGCTTTCCACCCGGACGAAGGGTTCCTATCTCTATGTGAAGGACTGGATGATGCTTCGTGAGTGCGTCGCTGGCTGTTTAGGATCGCTGCAGACAACCTCCCACCAGAACGTCAAATTGAAGCTCCGCCTTCCGGAGGGCTCGCCGGCCAAATTTGTTAAAATCAGCGGAGCCCTTCACACGACGAAGCGCGCCACTGGACGCGATGCGGAGGCAGCTCTGGGCAACCTGCGTTTTGGAGACAAGCGCGATATCTTGGTCCAGCTTGTTATCCAGCCCGACAACTCCGCGCAGGAGAGCGTGCCACAGGATCCCTGGGAGAGCCTGGTGTCCGGTTTGGAGGCCCTTGGTGGTGGATCTGATGGCGATGAGCAGCGGGTGGTCAGCGTCGAGGAAGTCCCTCTTATCCAGGCTGATCTGACGTACGGTGACCTTCTCCGTGACGGCCATCTGACCCACTCGCCTCGTCCTTCGCTTCTGGCGATTACCATGCTCCCGCAGAACTCGAAGTCGAAGCATTCTGGTCCGCCAGGCACACCGCCTATCCCGCCTCACCCTTCGATTGTCCAGCGTCGTATGGAGCTGCTCACGTCCGACATGCTGACCAGGGCTCTGACGCTGGTGACGCGGGGACAGCCTGACCGCGCGCAGCATCTCCTGATGGAGACCCGCAGTATCCTCAAGGGGCTGGGTAAGGGTAGCCTTCCTCCTCTCCCTCCCGGTGCTCCCAAGCCTGCGGCTACTAGCGACGCGGGTAGTCGAGGCGGGACGCCGATCTCGACGTCCCCGAAATCGTCCACATTCACGGAAAGCCACTCGTCCGCGGCTTCTGACACGGCGACAATCACCCCTGTCGCTGCGGTCGATGGCCAAACCATCAACGCATTGGATGCTGACTTGGAATCGGCCCTGGAGTGGATCAACCATCCTGCCGTCTTCAGCCGCGACTCGCGGAAAGCGGTACTCCAGGCCATCGGTGTAATTTCATCTCAACGAGCCTACACCTTCCGGTCACCTGCCGAGGCCCACTGGGCGCAGCGGATTGCGGGCGTCCGCCGCCTGACTGACCGGTCAAAGGAATGGCGGGAAACTGGTGATGACGCATTAACTGAAGAATAGACGCACGACACGACCTTTTTTTTTTTTTTTACTTTTCTCTTTGACTTGTTCCTTCAATTCTCTCGTGGCTGGGTCTTTTGTTTATGATACCACTTTGTTTTGACCATGACTGTGTAGCATGATACCACGGGTTTGGCTTGGTTCTGTTCCTGGATATACGATGTATATATCGGATTCCTTTTGTTGTATTTCGTGGTTGGACTGAATAATGGATTGGGTGGTATCTGAGTGGACAGTCATGCTGATTGATGTTATACAATCGCTCTGAGTCTGATGGCGTTATGCTTGAGTATCTTATGATCATCTTTGAAACTACAGCGAATGTATCCTTTCCTATGAACGACGCATGAAACAAGTATATCTGGGGTCGACGTAGACAAGTCAATTCCCCCTTATGTTGTATAAGTCGACACTCTGAACTAAGAGCTTCCCTCGCTCTAGTTCTGGACCCAAGACTGTACCGCTGCACTACTAGTTCGCTGACGCCCGGCTCAAGAATGGGGGCGTCTACTGAACGAGATGTACATGTCAATGTATGAATTCTCTATATTATAACATCCATGTACCTATATACAAGACAGACGGTCTAGACAAGATCCACCAACTCCTCCGAAACGAGATGCGCCTCACCCAGCGCGCCCTTAACCACCAGCACGAGTTCATCAATCGCACCCAAAAACTTCAGGTACGCACTCAGCGCGACACAAAACCGCCGATAACTCTCGTCACGCATCAACTCCGGCGACAGCGCCAGATCCACCGGGTGATCATGCCAGTACTCCATTGCGCGGCGGAGCAGCGGCGCAGGCAAGATCTCCGGCGGCGGGTCACCCGTCTTGAGGGCCTGTTCGCACACGGCCAGGACGGCCATGACGTCGCCGATGGCGCGGTGGTCGAGCAGCCCGGTTTGCCGGGCGAGGCGGTCCTGGAGGGGGGGCGGGAGCGCGGCGGAAAGCAGTAGGAGGCGGCCGAGGTTGCGGTTGATGCTGTGGGTGAGGGTCTTGACACGCGCGAGGGCGGCGCTGTCGAAGCGCGAGCTGGAGAATTCGAAGCGGAGGAGGGCGATTGGGCCGTCGAGTGTGACGAGGGATTCGGCGAGGTGCAGGGTGAGCGGTTCAGCGAGGAGGTGTGCGTCGCGCCGGGAGGGCCGGCCCCAGCAAGAGAGGAGGAGGGCGTAGTGGTCCGAGAGTGTGCGGAGCATGTGCGAGAGGGTTTTGCTGATGTGGCGGGCGGCAGAGGGAGGCCGTGGGAAAATTTGCAGGATTGTAGCGGCGGCGACGCCGATGAGGACGAGAAGAAGACGGCGCCAGAAGACGGTGTAGCCGACGCCGGGGTTGCCATATTGCGGGATGTGTCTGTGGGCTGCTTAGTTGGTTGGGGAGGGAAGGGGAAGTAGGCTGGGCACTCACGTATCGTCGTAGCTGTAGGCGATGACGAGAAGGAACGTCGCGCCCCCCATGATGCCACCCTGGAGGAGGTTCGGCGGGAGGTAGAGCCGCACCCAGAGGAAGATGATGAGCATCACGGCCATGATGGCCGCGAGGCCGTATGGGTTACCTGGGCCGTTGGCGGAGCCGATGTACCAGGCGAGGAGGCCGAGGACGCCGCCGGCGATGGTGCCGACGAGGCGCGAGATGACGGCGAATGTGAAGTCGGCCATGTACACGACCAACCCTGTCTGTCCCATAATCAGGGCCCAGAGGCCCTTCTCGCGGTAGTAGAAGCCGGCGGTGTGCGGGATCACCCCCGGAATGCCCAGGGCGATGGTGACGACGACCATGCGCAGGGCGTAGAGGCCTTCGTTCGAGGTGAACCAGTGGTACGTGCCGAGGATGAGGCGGCCGATGGTGCTGCGCTGCGTGGGACGGTACGCCCGCCGCATGCGCAGTTTCTCCTGCGCGGCTTTGGTCAGGTCGTCAACCTGGTCGTCTGGGTCGCTGTCGGTGGCGGGCGCCGTGTCCGGCGCAGGCGTCTTCTTCTTCGAGAACCATTGCGCCGCGTACTTTAGACTAGTGGGCCACCACAGCCGCACACGTGTGGAGGTGGTGTACATGGTGAGGATGCGGTCGAGAAGCGTTTCGATCTGGTCGACCGTGTTGGCCATGTGCTCCTCGAAAACCATACCAACCACCAGCCCTCTAAGTCTGTCGACTTTGGTACTGTCCGTTTGGCCCTCTTCGAGCCGTATATATTCGTCAACCAGGGTGTTGGTCATGTCGCGGACAAAGGATACGCGGGTCTTGCGGAGGTTTTCGAGCGCAGACTGACCGCGCTGGCCTAGCTGTTCTCGCTCGACACGACGTGCAGATCAGCGCGCAGTCATCAGTGATGCATCGCGACGATATCATGCTCGACATCGTCGATGGCTTTGTAGTGTCGTGATCATCTCTCGATGGACTCTGCGAGAGCTGTCGTCGGGACTGCGCAGTCCGTCGAGAAACTCGGCCCAGTTGCGACAGCTGATGTGCGCCAACTCTGTGTTCGCGCTTTTCGTCCTTGTCCTCGTCGCTTGCTTCATCCGCGTATTCGCGGAGGACGTCTTCGGTGCGCACCTCGCCGTATATGCGACTGATGTGAAAGTCCCAACAAAGTCGCGATGGCCATCACGGTCTTCCGCATGGGTTCTTTGAGCTGCATCACCTCTTCTGCACCCCAGCAACCCACGGAGAAGTCGAGCGGGAGGAAGGCAAGCGCTGGCTCCATCTTCTTGTACTCCCCGAAGATTTGGATGCGGATCTTTTGCAGACGGTGCATGTCCGGCTGCTGCGCCTTTTGTCCCAGGGTTGTTGCGGTGAAGGTCAGCGGAGCTTTCAGTTGCGCGACAATGTCCTCCAAGCTGTCGAGGACGACGTGCGAGGTGGATCGGGGGAAGAACAGGATGGAACACGCGACGCCGAGACCGACACCAATTGCCGCCGGTTTCACCAAGGAGAGCGGCAGCATCCCTTTGAAAGAGGGTAGGAGGGGAGTGAAGTTAAGGAAGAGATCGGTGATGATGATTCCGTAGATGGAGGTGAAGGCCAATTTTGGATTGTTGGCTCGTAATCGCGCCTGTCGATGGTTACTAGGGGACGTGTGGCTGGGACGAGGGCCATACCATCAGGTAGATGAAGAGACAGAGGAGACAGTAGGTCACGGACGTCACTCGCGCGTCGAGCATGTATCCGTCATAGACCATTTTCTGCGCGATACTGGCGACAGGGACTCCCGTCGAATTGGCCTGCGCTGCAGCGGTCTGCTGCAGCGACGCCAGGCGGGCCTGCGTGTCAGCTGCAGGCCTCGCAGCCTGCGCAGCTTTCATCACAATGACACCCCATGCCCATGCAAGAAAAATGCCGATGAAGAGGGACAGAGCGCCGAGAACATAGATGAAGACAATCCCCGATGGGGGCAGCATCACCAGGACGAGGCTGTCAAGTCAACAGACATTCATGAGATGTGATAGGCTACTACTTACGCGGCAAAGAAGGTTGCAGTGCCAATGTTCTGCAGCGTCGGGGAGATGAACATTAACAGCGAAGCCACCCATAACGCCACCCAGCAGCGAAAGAAGACCTTGAGATCGCGCGCATTGAAATGGTCGAGGAATGCGGGCAGGCGATGTTTTTTCTCGGCCTCGCCATTTTGCGGAGACTGTCCCTGGGACAGGGCCCTTTCGGACATGGTTCAGGCAGAATTGCTGGAGGGGAGATGGGTGGTCCTCACGGTCATGGAGAAGAATGGAGGCACGAGGAAGTTGGAAGCAAAAAGCCAAAGCCAAAGCGGAAGCGGAAGGAAGGGGAGGAAGGGGAGGAAGGTGAAGCGGGGATCCGATGGGATCGGCATCAAGCTTTACCGTGGGGTCTCGGCCTCCTCCCCTGGCGAGATTGTCCATTATTATCGCCCTATGACGTTGCCTTGGGTTATGCGTCTTGGCAAGTATGCATAATTATGCTCTACTTGACACTTACTTGCTGATTATTGTTGTTCTACGGCATTATTGTGCAGATATTCTCTGTATCCTCCTCATATTGTGCGAGATCTCTGCCTAGGAAATAGTTCCATGGAATTCAATAATCCATCGCTAGACTGCGGGTTATACTGCCGCACACCCAATCAAACCACTACCAGAGCCATGTTCCCACAAACTCTGTCTCACTTCAGAATTAGGGTGATTCTAAGATTCTTCTAGGCTAGAGTTAGCGAAACTTCCACTTCGGAGTTGACCCTTTGGCATGTGATGAGGATAATGAAGCCGAACGCAACGGTCTTGGCATTTAAAAGCACAAGGTCATGGTGATAGGCAAGACTACACGCATGCATTGAACAGACATCTCCAAGATTCGATGTCGATAGTTTGTTGCAAATTACTGGGTCATGTTCAGATACAGTACGACTGGGTGAATTTATATACATCTCCCGGCAATTGGTAACGGTCTTATAAGGTGCTAGAGCTCCGTAACCGAAGAAGCCAACATTGGAGCAATATCTCCAAACTTACCTTGTCTTCAACTCCAGGAGCAAAGACTGCTCAAATAAATATCGAGACCAACAGGAAGTGAGTTCAGTATATGCTCACCGGTGTCCCATGTGCCACTGCGGGCTTTGTTCCCATTCCTAGACTCAAGATGGAAGAAAAGGCTGGCAACAGAGAGCCAAACAGAGGCATAGTAGCAGCCTTACTAGTCACCCCTTTAGATATGTCAGGCATAGGAATACCCATGAGGGGCCGATGTTGGGGTTCATCCTGAGATGATAGCTGGGACACATGGCCAGGAGTACCCATAGAAAGCCGAAACGAACTATGTATAGAACACCCGCGCGAAGATATCAACGCAGCCAACCGTGTGCTATTGTAACCGTCGAAAGTGATGAGAGCATGCAGAATGAGGATCTTTATTTAGAAAGGAGAGAGAGCTGAACTATGAAGAGGTGACGAAAGGAGGTTATGTATGGAACCGTACAATACGCCAGACACAGATCACATCAATCATTGGACATCGATCAGGGACAAAAGCTTTGGCAGCGGGGAATGTGACGACGGGGGAGTTTAAGAGACGTAGTTCTATAATTATCTTTCAAAAGAGGAGAAATCTCCTGCGTATCGGCGGAGGGAACAGGCTAAGACGAGAAGCTGCAGTGTGTAGGGCAAGGATGACAACGAGGTGTAGGGCTATCAATGCCTTCAACGATCCAATAGAGACAAAGGATAGGCCAGATGTCGCGCGACGGCATACTGGTAGATGATAAGAATAGAAACGATCTTGATTTTAGTCCTGGTGGTAGTGTGTCCCCGCATATACTTCTATTTTTTGCCTTCCTATGGCGCTTCCTAGCGGATCGCTTGGGGGTCCTGTCTACTCTTTTGGGCAGTGGAAGGATCATGAAACAGACCCATTTAGGTGCAGATATCACCTGAAGGGTGAATATGTGGTTTGATTGGATAAGAAAGGGCGTGTCGCCAGGTAAGTTATGTTCGTCAAGGGCATGTTGTCTTCAGCTTTTGATGCAGGATATAGTCGAATTACCCGAGGCCAGAGTTGTTTCCTCAAGCTCAAGCAAATCCGCAACAATTCATCATGTCAGCGATTAAGAGAAACCAAATAAATAATACAAAAAATAGGAGATGAGATTCTGGATTCTGAAATTCCCGGGCATATATAATCCGTCGTGGTCAGAGAGGACAGATTTGACTGAAGAGGTGAGGTTGATGGGGATCCAAAAATAGCTCTGCACGATCTGCAGCCGCGGGGGTTGTTATTATTAGCCCCCATCCCTGCACCTCCCCATCGGGCTCTTCCAATCAACGACCCCAAACAGAACTTCACCCATGCATGGCGGTCAGACCTCATGTTTCCATCTCTATCACCTTCAACGACCACCAGACTCCATTGGCCGGCCACATACGATCATCTGCCCCAGCGCATCAGTTCCGATGTTGTTTGCTGGCGGTTAGCATGAACAAGGGTCTGTTTCTGTTTTTAGATTGGGCTCATGGGTTCCCCTGCAGCGGATTTATCCCAGCGCGTAAGGTCAGAGCTGTTTGGCTATTGGGAACTAATTTTAGAGCATGATACCATCAACCCACGAGGCCTATGTCTAGGGTGTGGGAGACATCCCATTCCATCTGTGAAGTCGGGGGGGATGTGGTGAGTGAGTTATGAAGTATTGGGAATTAGCTTATGTCCAGCGTATAGATATATCTCTAGTCCGCCAGATCTTTCTCGGATGACGCTTACTTCTCGAGCAATGGCAGTCTCGAGCATCAGGCGCCTGGATCATGTAGGAGACGTGCGTTATACAGACAGCGCTAAGGTTTAGAAGACACATGGGAAGAAACTTCGCTAAATCACAGAGAGCCATGGTACTGCCTCTTGGCAACAAGAGGAGGCGGGTTGTCCTAGTGATGACAATGGAGCGCCAGGGGATGAGTAGTGACGGCGGTTTCATTTTCTGGCAATTGCATCAATCATGTCGAGCTAGTGTGTTTGTACAGCGCAGTTTCTGTCGGTATTGACCCTGAGAGATCGCCAATCTCTCTACGACCGCCGCTAGGAAGCGCCTGCTCTTATGTTCCTACATCAACCTCACTGTAGATGAGACAGCATCCCCCTTTCGAGCAGTTTGATTGGATACCTTGGTCGATAGGCGTTTACCGATACCGGCCACCGGCGGGCTACTCCATGCTAAGTCTTCGCCATGCTTAAATCTGCAGGGACACGTTTGGGATTGGCCCCGCGTCTGGGTCTGATCTGAATGGCAACGGAGGTAGATGGATTGTAGAACCGCGCGCTCTTCATCTGACGGACTGTACATGGCAACGAGTGGGGTTATGGAGGACGTAAACATCGTGGAAGCGCAGAATCAGGGGTAGAAGGATGAGCTCGACTCATGAGGCGCGCGACAATGCTGAAGAATCGTTCCTATGTGGCTATTTTGCTAGACGCCCTCTCCAGTAGATTGACTGGAGAGCTGTATATATTCCGGGCCATTGCTCATCTGCTTTCCGAATCATAATGCATCTTTGATTGTCTTCTCCCATTCTCTTCACTTCTTCATCCTACATTGAGGCATCAGCTGGACTGATTGAACCTCGACAAGAATTGGGTGATCAACTGCGCCCCGCCTGCGCCCAGACCCGTTCGAGATACACGAAGAGGCTGTGCGAAGACGTACAGCCTAGCATCCACGCCTGCGATTCTGTTCGTTTTTGCTCTCAAAGCCCGATAGAATTCTTGTCTAGCTGTATGCGC
>NT_165928.1:423959-478280 GCF_000149615.1 Aspergillus terreus NIH2624 | reverse complement strand
CTCCATCTAGAAGGGTACAATCTATTCAGCTGGGCAAAAAGCGTCCCAGCAAAGCCAGTGCTTAATCCATTGAAGAGCAACTCAAAAACAAGAACTTCCGTCGGAGATGCGAAGAACGCACATACCAGACATCCTGCCTCGACTGCAGGCACAACAACGGCGACGCGAAGCAGGACGAAGACGAGGACACTGAAATGGCCATCACGCCTCCTCCGGCCTACACCGAAATTCCTCAACACCTTCAGTCCCATATTCGCCAGCCCGGCCACCTCCCGCGCCAACTTCTCCAAGTACATGCTGGACCGGCCACGTCCCTCGCCCACATCTGAGCCCTCCAGTGCCGTCACCGGCACCTTCCCACCCGCCAGTGCGTCTTCCAAGCACATCCCCAGCGCGGTGGCTCCATATCCCTCTGCACAGTGGTCGTCCAAGAGCCCCAAGCATCAACGCCGCTCGCATCTTCCCCCGCCCTACCTCTACTCTCCCGCTACGGCGACAGCCTCCCCCCGCAGCGCGTACCCCGTGCGCTCGCCGCTCCCCTTCTCCCCGTCAGAGTGGCGCTGGAAGCATGTCGAGTCTCCCGTCAGCGAGAACGGTACGTTCAGCATCAGACAGGTGGTCACGACCACCATCACGTTAAAGCGCGCCCCGCAGCTCGATCCTCCGCCGCCGGGTAAGCGCAGAAACTTGGGCCATCGCAACGCCTAGAACCCTCTTTCCCAACTACGCGCGCCGGAAGCATATGGTTGGTGTTGGGGAGTTCTTGGGCCTTCACGGATTGCTTCCCTTGAGCTTTTTTTCTTTCCCGCTGGGTGTCGATTGCTAGCGTCTGCGTCAGACTTGTTTGTTTCTTTTCTCTGTCTTGGTTGAGTGATGTGCATAGTAAGCCTGTTTGTTGGACTTGTGGTTGTCTGGAGTTGGTCTTGCGTGAGCATATTTCGCATCCTTTGGCAGTTTACACGGTTCGCTGCTTCATCGCGTGCTGCAGGGTCCAGCATCGTGCCCATATCGATGAAAACGAACTATATCATTACACCTCGAGCCGTGTCCATGTGGCGTAATCTGTAGACGTGTCATTATCCCTTTCGCTCTGTAGATACTCGATGCGGACCTTACGTTCGCCGATATGCCCCAATACCCAGACAGTCGAGCGCTTCCGCGACTCCATGCCCAACAAGCCGCATCCCGCAGGATCTCTCTCTTTCCGTAAACGGTCCAGAGCTAGTAGCCACACGGCCAATCCGAGAAACGCCGGAACCAACACCCGATTGACAGCTCACATGCTACCTAACCGTCTTACCTTGTGGTCAGTGCGCTTAGTCTTTAACGAGTGAGCACGTCTGAAACCGGGATGCTTTGTTTAACCCTAGTAGAGGTCCTAAAATATCATACGAACATTCTGTGTATGATACGACTTCACCATTGTGACAAGGCAGTATGAAACGAATATGACATCTGAACTCTTGGTGGGGTGGGGGGGAGGTACATATATGGCGGGTGGCATGTCGAGATCGCATGCCCTGATTTCACATGTCAGCTCACACAATCTTTCATGGAAATGAGCGTGCTGATTGGTATCGACGAAGGCTAGGGCTACGGCAAAACGCATATAAACTCCATGTAAATTGAGACACTAAGTACCGGACTACAACATCAAACTTGAACAAAGCATTAGATAGCCAACCAGCATCGTGAAAACAAAGTCCAAACTCCAGAATAGGGTGAACGAAAGAACAGAAGGATAATAACGTAAAGGGATATCGAACGAAGAAAATAAGAAATCATCCCCTTCAGCTCCTATCGTTGAGTCGTAAAGGAAAAGAAAATAAAATAAGATAGAATAGAAGTAGAAAGGAACCATCTCGCCAGTCAAGTTGACTCGGGAAGTCGACCACAAGATCTCATCAACTCCGACAAAAGTGTGCAAGTTACTCTTTATAACAGCAAATAGTCCCACTTGTTCTTTCGCATAATATCCCGCCAATGGGGATACTGCCGTGTTTGTGGCAGGTACTGGACGGGGTTGACTTGCGTTGAAGCATTCGTATCCGATCCTGAAGTGGAGGAGGATGTTGAACCCTCAGAAACCCGCCAGACCTCTTTCAAAACACGGTACATCCGCCCGAAGCCTCCAAAGTCCCCGAGGTACCCCAATGCAGAAACCCGCTCAGCTAGTACCTTTCGGAGCTTGCTGGAGGATATAGAATGTGCCCCGGCCATGAACAATGGCCAGACTAGGCAGCGATCGAAACCGCTGGCTCCTGTCGGGAGGAACTGCAGAGTATCAGCCACGGATGCGACCAAGTTGACGTAGTTTGGTTCGTGGCGGTCAAAGCCAGGGATCAAGCTGTAGAGGTAGATGCGAGCCCCGATGCGGAACAGAGCAGTCAGAATTTTCGTCAGCTTTTCGGGGACGATGACGCCTGCTGCGTTGTAGGGCGACTCCATGGTTTTGTCAGCGGGCTCGGTCCAGTCAATCTGAGCGCTCAGGGCTGAAATATGATGGCGTACGATCATATCGTCGAGCTGTCCTTCCAGTTTCAGCGACTCCAAGCACGCGATCTCTGAGATGAGGTACATAATACGATCATCGCAGCCCATCAGTGGCTGCAGTCCGGACGGCGTACCGCTGAGATGTTTGGTGCGGTATGTGTGAGCGAATTGGGGTGTTTCTCCCACCATGGTGGACCCCAAGATGTCGATCCATGTGATGAGAGAGACGTTGAATTGAGTGGGTGCGTAGTTGAGCTTCTTCACAAGGTTTGCCACGGCCTGGAAATGAGAGTACCATGTGATATCCGGGAGATAATCATCCGGCAGCCCAACGCAGCTATGGTAGAAGATCAAACCGAGCGTCGCATCCATGACCTGCATCTGGCTGTTGCCCACCTTGGAGTTCAAAGCGCGGCACAACTGCGAGATTGCCTCGTACCGATGTTGCATAATGTCATGGTCCATCTGGTCTTCCATGCCCATGCTGGTCTTCAGGTGGATTGCGGCCACACTCAGGCAGCAGTGGAGGTATGACTTGTTGTTCTGAAGAGCGTTGAGGATCTCTCTCACCCGCGTGGGACCTCCATGATTGACCTCAACAATGGGAAAGACCAGAGGAATAACGTAGTCAAAAAAATGGTTGAGAAGAGGCTTGTCACTTTCTTCAATGGGGACCATGGTCTGCAGGCACCAGGACAAGGACCGTCCGGGGAGCCCAAAGCCGACAGCGTCCATAGGACTGTATGGTTGAGGCTGGCTGAGATAGGCGGCGGGAGCATTGAACCACTCGGTAGACGCAGACTGCGGAGTAGGCAGAGACTGCTGCGCCGGCAGGCATTGCGCGGTGGCCAACGGCTGCGGAGTGGACGAAGGCTGGGTGAACGGCAGTTGCTGCTGTGGCGGGTTCATCATATTGTACCCAGAAACAGAGACGGGTGACTGGTTTGGCACGGGCACATTGTTGATGTATGTATTAGTCTTGATGCTAATGTCGTACGGGCTCACCGGGGTTGTGATAGAAGTAGGAACTGGTGCCGGGGCCGGCGTCGTGAAGGGGTTCTGTTGTGGCTCCGCCAACACTGGACTGTTGAAATTGAACTCTGTTGTAGCGGCGGGCTTCTCTATAAGAGCACGGACGCGGTCCATATACTCTGAAAAATGATGTTGGAACCCAGCGAGAGAAGACATGTGGATGGCGACTTACCTTTTAACGATCCATGTTTTTCCATGACTTTCGTCTGTCGAATCCTGTCTTTGATTCTCTGCTTCTGCTTCTTCCTCTCTTCGGCGGTAGCCCACCAATGTGGGGGCTTGTAATCGCACCTGAGAGCCAGCTTGCCACATGAATTGCAAGTCGGACGAGTCTCATCACACTTCTTCCTCCTCAGTCGACATGTGAAGCAACCTATGTGTACGGTTAGGCAAGAACGGGAGACGTCTCCATGGACGGAATGCTTCATAGGGAAGCAATCATACCCGAGCGTGATCTGCGGAATGAACGTTCATTCGTCTTGTCTTCCGGTCCTTCAATGGGCGCGGCATTGGAAGAAGCTTCCTCTGTATAGCCCCCGGTATACTCGCCGGTATACTCCCCAGTGTGCTCCCCAGTGTACTCCCCGGTGTACGTGGGATTATACATTGTCGGGGGCATGACGGGGTAAGGCATAGCGTGGGACATTGTGATTGACTTGGACAATGAGAAGACAGGAACAACGAAAGTGGGAGAATGAAGCTCGTCTGATCAAGGCCAGAGACAGCAAGGTCAAGTTGGAGATATCAATCAAAGTATAAGATGATGATGAACCAAGTCGTCGTCGAAGTGATGATGTGGTGACCTCTGCCTTCAATTGAAGTGAAGATGGTGCAGAGGAGAAAGGGTGAAACACGGGAGGGCGTCTCAGGTCTTTATGAAGCCATCACGGCATGTTATCATGAGATGCGATGGTTGGACGATTGATCCTCAGACATGAAGCCTGCAGCCCTGTGCTTCTATTTTTTGACCCCAGGGGTCGTCAGCAAGAGGATATTTGTTTCAAGTCTCGGTAGAACATCTGAACCCTGAGTGGAGACTGAAGCCAAACAGCAAATCAGTGAAGATATGGCACACATGGATCGAGTGAGGAATCTAAATTGGGATATTCGGGGATAGATGAAGGTGGTGGAAGCCATGGTATGGAGCCAAGGACCCAAGAGCATGGTGTTGATCATGCATGCTCTCCATGCTGTTAGACGCGGACCAGGAACCGATGGGTGACAGGGGTCCATTTAGAGCTGCCTTGGCCGCCCGTGATTGGTGGGGTGACCACCTTTTATCCTGAATTCCGCCGCTCCCAATTCGATTGTATACGCGCCGGCAAGCAGATGTACACCTTTCTCTCGAGCTATTGACCTGAATTTTGGACTTATAGACAGTTAAGGAGTCGTCAATATGGGGTTCATTCTACGCTGCTTCCACGGGACTTGCTCAGCGTGTAATAAGGCATCTTTTCCTGCTCTTCTACCAACTCTATCATTGCAATGAACCCGACGCAGTAGACTTCGAACTCCATTGACCTTCCGCCGGAATAACAATTGTCTGACGGCCAGAAAAGACCCAATCAGACCCATCTCCCGACCGACGAACCCTTGGTGGAGTGCGGGCCGTGCAGCTGCGGGGCGATCGTGACGCTTGGACTGTTCCCTTAATTAGCAACTCTTAACCGCTGATCCTGCAGCCACGGGCGGTATATCGGCGCCAAACGGGACATTCTCATTGGAGTCATGCAGGGGATGAGGCTCGAAAACTCCGTAAATGACTGCATTAGACAGGTTTATCCTAATAATAACTCTGGAAGTTGTCATAATTAGCAACAGAGAGCAACCCCGTCATCCATGCGGGGTACCTGGGACCTGATGCTCCCTGCCGCCATCGCCCAGTTATCTGTCCAATGATCGGAGTTGCTGAATACCTGCCCGGAAAGCAATAAACCGCAAAAGCAATAGACTCTATAATTTACGGCCAATGAGGCTCTTTGGCTTGTGTTGGATCTATTCTTAACATCTTCCATATCGACTAAACGCCCACCGGCGTCACCAGCAGCCGGGAAGCCGGTCTAAGAAAAGCATCATCACTTCTAAATAAAGATCTTTTTGACAGTTACAGATTAAACTTGCATGATTGAAACAGTTCTTTTAATAGAATATCAAACCGAAACGCTCGAGATCTGGCAGTTCGTTCCATGGGGAGGCTTCTCCCGATTCTGTGCATTTGGCCGTGCACGGCTGCGGGCTAAAAAAAGATCCTTTACTCGACTATGCTAGGTAGTATGTGGTATGTCGGTACCAAGAATAGCAACTTCAAGGACCAAGGTCATACTCCTGAGCCATATTCTCGGGTAGGATAGCACATGCCCAGGTCCTCACCGTCTGTAGACATGGTACCTTGGTGAAGAACGGTCAAGACAGACAACCTCGAAGTAACTACTTGGACTTAGTCATGCGCTGCAAGGTGACGGCTACAATAACACCGGTCTTCTCCCGCATCAATATCGCGTTATCTTTCAGACACTTTTAAGCACAAATTATCGCAAGATCTCGGAGCATACGCGATGTACGCCGTAAAGAACTTGTAGATAAAGCAAGACACAAGGCTGTTTCCCCGGAAACTCTCGACATGGTGCGTGAGCACGCTTATGTTACCCCGTCGAACACCAAACCGCATGGCATTCGGTGTGACATCATATAATTGGGGGGATGGCTTAACTGGGGAATCGGAAATTAATGCATAAATTAACTACGGGATGCCGGAGTTCCCCAGACGATTCTATTCTCATTGGAGGGACAAGTTGATATTGGAACGTAAAGCAAACCGGTACTTCTGCACCAATGCAGGTTGTTCACACATCAATATACAGCAATCACACCCTTTGCAGACGCCATACCAGCCCCCCCTCTAGCAGACAGCCACGTCAATTCAGGCGAGGGGTGCGCAGGTAGCCCCAAGACACAATCTAAGGAATGGGGGAAGGGAAAGAAGGAGAAGGCATGCATTGATGGAAGAGTACAAAGTGTATTCTGTATGTGGTGAGATGCTGGGAAGGACAGAACTTGGGTTCTAGCGAGACGAAGTCCCGAGCTGGGATGGGAAGCTCCCTCGCTATATAGACCAATTCGAGCGACCTACACAGTACCCCTCTCGAGGATTCTCGCCATCACACCCTGCAGGGGACGAACCTGGAATGGACACCTGGTTGGAGCGTGATTTCCCATGAATATTGGCGCCAGGAGCTTCCCATAAGCGAATGAACGAAATTCTCGAGGTAGAGGGCGTGATTCGGACCGGCCGTTATCCTGGATTGGGCGATGAAGCAGACAAAAAAACGAGGCGGGCGGGTAGCGAGAGAATGCCATTGCTCGACAAGGGCCTGAGGGGTCCGGGGACGACGGGGGGCCAAGGCCCGGCGGGCGCTAAGCTCTCCACCATTCACGGGCGCCATCACCGCTATCACCCCCGCCTGGCCGGCGCGTAGAAAAGCCCCGCCGGCCTCTCATCGCTCGTATCGCCCGGACGGTCTGCAGGATTCCTTCCTTCGGCACGGCGTCATTGGATACGACCCACGTCCGATCTCTGCAGTGAGCTTAACGCTACTGCAAGGTCGTCACCCTCCATCACCTTCCCATACTCCCTCTCCCACCACTCGTCCTTCAACATTTGCCGCTACGTTTCACCATCGCTGCATGCCACGGTCGGATTTCCTCCATGTGCCGCCAACTGATTCGATCTGTCAGTCTGGCTTGTCGCCGGAGTGATGTTTCACCCCCCCCAACCCCCGCTGTGCGCTCATCACAGCAATCACAGTCCGATTGGGCTATCTACTTATACGGTGAGGACCCCAAGGCCCCCGTTCTTCCGACTCTTTCCTCTCATTTCTCTTCCTGCTGGTTGCATCTAGCAGTCCATGCTTGTGATACCCATATTTCCATCGTTCCTGTTCTCATTTCTTCGTGTTGATTGCCTTTTCATAGAGACTCGCCTCATCTGGCGAATATCCTCTGAAATCCCGCATACCGACAGTGTCGGCTTTGCCTGTTTATTGTGTTTGAAGAACCAAGTATCTCGCAAAGAATATGGTAAGATGCAAACAGGAACAGGCCTTTAGCCTGATATTCATCAACATAACACTGACACAGCTCTCAGGAGGCTCGGCGTACTGCCAGGCGCAAGGCCCCTCCGGCGTGCCTCAATATGGCAAACACAGCACTCTTCTACCCACCCTGGACGGTGGTCAAGAACCGTGAATCGACCACCACTGATTTTGATGACACGGACTTCGAAGTCAGTGACACTGAGGAAGAATCTCCTCGTGTGAGTATGGGCTCGGTAAGTTGATACAGGACAACCTTATATCTATGTACCATGTTCTTATCGCATCCGTATAGTTAGGCTACGATAGCAACTCCTCAATTTCCACTCCGGACCCGCCAACTCCCGACGACGCCCCAAAGCACCCTTATACCTTTCACGATGACAAGTCCGTTCAAGGACCCAGTGGCCCTCATCTGTTCAGAAACTCGATTTCTTCGGGCTCCGTAGCCTCGACAGAAATCGATCTCTACTTCGAGAGGTCGCCCGTTCAATCTCAGTTCACTCGCTCAACTGCGGCGACTCCAAACACCGGAACCCAATTTGCTGTGTCTAGCACCGCGTCTCAGTTCCCTCAGTCCAGCACTGGATCACAGTTCCCCCAATCCAGCACCGGATCCCAGTTTCCTCAATCCGATACGGAGACCACCAGCACCAGATATGCGTTCTCCCCATGCACACCCCAGGCATATGCAACGGTGCATCCCGACGTGTCGCAGGTGGAGGAGGCGGAGATCCGAAAGTGGTCTCCCAGCCAGGTAGCGCACTGGATGCACATCGCTGGCTATGATGGCACCGTGATTGACCAATTTCTCATCAATGATATTACAGGCTCTGTTCTTCTGAGCCTTCAGATTGATGACCTGAAAGAGCTTGGAATCCAATCTTTTGGCAAGCGTCATCAGATCATGACCTCGATCGATCACCTGCGCAACACCATGATGAAAACCAAGCGCCCTGAAAGCCGCTCTCCTAGTCGCCGCTCTTACGCCATGTCAGTGTCGCCGACTGGAGAGGTCATCTCCCGGGGTTTCAAAAGTGATGGGAGCCAAGTGACTCCGGGAGAGTCCGTCTCGATCGTTGGCATCGAACAGGTCCTCCCCAAGCCTCACAACTGCTCCAAGGGAGAGAACTGTCCAAAGTTCCGACGACGCCAGCGCCAGCTGGAGAAGCTCGCGGCCGAGTTTCCCAACGCCGTTTGGCTCCCAGGGGGTACTATCATTACCGGAAACCCCGGGAACCCGGCCACAGCACAGAATATGCTGCGGCCGACATCAGAAGCCGAGCCTTCCGTCGTCGCCTCATCAGACGTCCTTGGACCCGCTCAGCAGACCCCTCGGCTCTGTGAGGAGGCTCTGAATGAAGTGAAGAAGGTCGATCGGCAGGAGAGCGTGCGCCAGTTCCTCAACTATCAGCATGTCGAATCTCCTTCATCCGACTCGGAACTTCCGACGGAGCCTTCCTCCAAACCGGTCATCTCTATTAGCCCTCCTGCGCAGAACCCAATGCCAGTCTTGTCTCCGCCAGACACGCGCCCCAACCACATGGCGGCAAACCTTCGCAATCTCCCCAAACTGACCATCCCCACGGATTCGGATTCCGACGACCCAACTACGGCTACGGCTCAGCGGACAATCACCCCATCCATGGTGAACCAGATCTACGGTTCTCCAACCACTGTCCAGCAGTACGGACCATTCACCTCGGCAAGATACATGGGGTCCGATGACTACTATCGCCAGGGAACTCCATTCTCCGAGATGGATGTTCCCGTAACAGCGATACCCGATGGACCGGTGGCCCGCGAGACCTCTCAGTCGGTCCCGCCAGACATGCGCTACGGCAACCTCATGCAAGCTCGTTATCAAGAGCCCGTGATGCGTAGCGCTTCGACCCGACCTCGGGCGGCGTCGACCCTCCGTCGAGTCAAAGAAGGCCGACCCCTCACCCCTATTGAAGACCCTGCTGATCTGCAGGGCACCCCCCGCATTGGTTTCCACAACCAGGGCTCTTCTTGCTCGTCCCTGTCGTCGGACCCTGACGTAACCCGGAGCGGATACATGAAGAAGCGAAAGCAGACGCGCTTCCTTCGCCACGAGTGGCAGGATGCTCACTTCACTCTGCGTGGAACCAACCTTGCGATGCACAAGGATGAGCTCGCGGCGCTCCGCCGTTCCAAGGCCTTGGAAGAGATTGACGTTGACGACTACGCCGTCGCGTGTTCCTCTCTGGCGTCTAGCTCTAAGCTCACGGCGGCCTTGAAGAAGTCCATCCTCCGGAACAACCACAATATCAGCAAGGATGATGCGGCATTCGCTTTCTCCCTGATTCCCTCCGCTAAGGAGGACAAGAAGATGATCTTTAGCCACAATGGAGCTAAGAGCCACCACTTTGCTGTCAAAACCCGTGACGAGCGTATTGACTGGATGCGCGAGTTGATGCTCGCCAAAGCTCTCCGGAAGGGTAAAGAAGGCGGCGCTGAAGTCCAGGTCAATGGAAACTTCATCTGAACCTATCGGAGGTCTCTTTGGACCTGCCTCCAGCCTAATTTGCAATGATCTCCCCTTTCATGGCTTTGATTGCAGTGTTTGGAGTTACATTTCTTATCGGTTTGCCCTTAATCCACCATGGCATTTCCTCTGTTCCATTGGTTCCAGATTGCATTGTCCTTTCCTTTGTTACGACTGAACGAAATAAGACGCATCGTCGCAGGACGGCCTTGTCAGATACCCCAGTTGCCTATATAGGTATTTACCCCAGATTGCGTGGTTCATGTTTCCGCTGCTCTGTTTTTATCGCATTATGCTTGGTTGCTCACTGTATGTAACACTAAGAACAAATGTGGAGGAGTTGGTCAATCCCAAAGAAAACATGAAACACTATTGTACTCTCCATATAGCTGAGGTAGTTAGCTTTATCTGTCATGGTGACGGAAGCAAGTACTTCATCTTCATTTCACCATTACCAAAGTTGGAAAATTTCAGAGCTATAATCGCTCACCTCCCTCCCTGCTGCTAGCATGCACATCTGATCCATACTCCCGTTATACCTCAGAATTCAAGTCATCCATTCAGTCCCTACCTAACAAGATCCAGTCAAGAAACGATGAATACCTCGACGCACACCGAGACCTTCAGCGTACTGCTGAATGCACTTCCCAGGGAACTATCTTGGGGCGTGCACCTCCAGCTAAACACCAACCATCCAGACGAGCCAATCCGAGCCGATCCTCCTCACAAAGGGCACGGCGAGACATTCCACCTCGACCCGGGGGAAGGCTTCTCCAAAAGCATCTTCGTGTATCGAATCGCATTTGGCGATTTCCCCCTGCTTCCAAGCGCCATCAAACGCCTGCGCCACCTGCGAGTCGAGTTCCTCCCCGGCAGGGAAAAGATCTGGCTCCGCGAATGGGTCCGCTTCTGCTATCAGCTTACACCGCACGTCACGCCGCACGCGTTGGACCTTGTGCTCGTCGCGCACGGGCTCGGCCCGGTCTTGTGCCCCCTCTTCGTGGATAACCTGAGACTCCTGCCGCCGCTGCGACGCTGCTCGGTCTGTCTGGGCCCCGGCGTGGATCTCCGGCTGAGATATCCGCTTGCGAGGACTCTCGGCGCGCTCACGGCCGCGCCCAAAAACGAGCGCAGGTTCAACTTCTCAGCCCTCCCCGGGGAGCTCCAGGAGCTCGTCCTGCGGCATACGGAGCTGATCGCGCCCATGTCGCTGGTGTGGGTGAAACGCGTCTGGATACCCTCGAGGTACGACCTGGACGGCGTCGGACTCGATTGCACGAACGTCCCCCATCACGTCTGGTGCTCGGCGCGCGAGCCGCAATGGGTCTACCCGGTTAACATGTTCCGGGTCAGCGATGACTTTAGCGAGCTGGCCTTCCGCGTGTTCTACTCCGGTAATGTTTTCCGTCTGGTCGACAACCCGGGCGTCGTCAACTGCGAGAGGGCGTTCCCGCCGCAGTATCTGAAGCATGTTGCGTTCTTGCACTGTGACGTGTTGCCGACCAAACGTGGTGCCGCAGCGAAAACTGTCAAGGACTTCGCTGCTGCCATCTGTCGCGTGGCGGCTGCTTCGACGATGCACAAGCTCACGGTCACGATGCAGGTCGTGCAGTTGATCTCTTCGTGGCAGGGCGTGGACAGGATAGATGCCTGGTGTCAGAGTGCGTTCAGGTACATGTATCCGTGCCGTGGCGTCAAAGACTTCTTCGTGTACAGGTTCCCGCCGGAGCGTGGTTTCCGCCGGGGGTGTGAACTGCCAGAGTTCTGGCTGGAAAAGGCGGTTATGGGGGCGGATTACGATCGGTCCAGCCGCAGGGTGCGACTAAAATATGTGTGCGTGCCCGAATTTCAGGACCATGAGATCTCACGTACCAGGTGAGCTTGTCCGGGAAATTGGATATTGTCTACGCTGGAAAATATACCCTGTTGTTTCTACCACGTCGGCGTATCACAGATAAATCGATTCACCCCATCATCCGAACAACAATGTACACCCACCCGTCCCCATACGCTGAACTCCTCACGACCTCCTCGACTGGCGCGGACATCGGCAGTACAGCACCATGTAGCACCGGCTTCGCGAGCACCGGCGTCCTCCGACTGGGAAACAAGTTCGGGAGTAAGGCGTGCAACGCCGTCCCCAGGGTCTGCGGCTGCGGCGTCCTTGAGATGGCCGCCTGGCTTGCGGCCATGCTGGAGGGTGGAAGCGTTGGTGGGAGCGGCGACTGAACTACCTTCAATGACGGAGCCCCTGAGTCAGGAGGAAGTGGTAGAAAGAATCTAATAGGCACGTTCCGGAACGGCTGGTTCGGTGGCGGGAGGAGGATGTTGGATATGCGTTGGAAGGAGGGGAGGTCCACTGCCGCCGTCAATCACCAGCCCTGGCCTGTAAGAACGAAGGGAACATAACGTACCATCTTGAACAGACTTCCACAATCCAGACGAGTCCTCCTTCGACAGCGTCATGATGCCCTTCGCGGTCCCGTTGCGCATGAAATCCGCCTCTTTCACGCTATTAATGAACGCGTCATGCATCACCATGCCATCAGCGTCGAGACGGACGAGCTCTTCATCCGGCCAGTCGCTGAATTGCACAACCAGCCTCCAGGGGAGCGGAAATTCCGCGGTCTCGTCGTCGGATGCTGGCCCGCTTCCCTTCGAGGCGGGGTCGGCGCCCGCGTACAGGTCGTAGAGGAGTCCGACGGGCAGATGCCATTTCAATGGGACGCCCTCGAAGGAGAACCACCCATCATGAGGCTTTGAGGTTGGCTCAATCAATGAGGATGAGAAGAATGCGTGCAGCCTTGGTAGTAGCGATGGGAGATATGATATTCGGGGGTACGAGATCTGCCATAGGATTAGTATTTGCGTTTAGGAGCAAGGGGAGTAGAAAAATACAAGATATGGGTCCGTCTTGTCGTATGATCGACTTTCTGAGGGAGATAGAGTAATCTGTAGTGGGAGTCGGCCGTCCCATACGGCTTTCTGGATGTCGTTGAGAGTGGCCTGGTGTTCCATTCTGGGCACTTGTGGGGATATTATTGTATTCGTCTGAAAGATGTTAGTATACATAATTTTCATAGAAAGGCAGTATATAACACTGAGATTATACCGAGATGATTGTCCACGCCGTGCGGAACTACAGATAGCCGCTCTGATTCACTGTCAGCCGCTGCCCCGCGATGGTATCACGGTCATGATAGAAGGGGAGTGTCGACGCTCAGCGCGATGCCATCAGAGCTGCAGCAGTAATGCGCATTTACAAGAGACAATCAGGAGAGGTTCATGGGAATCTATCAGGCACAGTGACAGATGGTGGATGAACGGTGTAGATGGCCAGCGACTCAGCGGCTTTCCCGATCGAGATGGTGCACGTGACAGATACCTGAGGCAGCAAGGCACGAGGCCTGTCAACAACGTCCATGCAACTTTCCCATCAACTATTATCATCACCACGACATAGCAACATGTACTTTCATTATGGTTGTCTATTGTAGGCTAGCGATTCAAACACTTTTGTTTCATTCACACACACTCAATCAGATTGATGACCCTACAACCTTACAGCAACAGAAGTCACATCAACCAAATGGACAGACCAAGCACATAGCTTGGTTGAAGCTCTCTACAAACCCAGGCTCAACTTGAAAAAAGTACATCTATTCATTTTATCGGGTCCCACGGAGCAGAATCCATGCGGTCGTGGCCAAGTCCCCTCTTATGGATCAGTTATACCCCCACGACGTGCTAGATGGCCATAGAACTGACGAGTCGGGGAGGATGGCAAACACGATCTTTCAATGTGACCTTATTGAGCGGCAAACACAAACGGCCACTCATATATCGTGATCTATCTCAATATTGACGGCGCCTATATGAAAACCCAACCATCACAATAACCACCAGTGAGAACAACTCCGAAGAAAGAGAAACACCTAGACATCACGTCAGAACAGGGATATATACGTGGGAATAGGTACACAGCAGGTGAAGTGCCAAGTTCGGCGTCTATTCCGCCTCCAATCAAGGCGATAGACACACCACCAGTCCAATGGATACGGGTGACAAACAAGGCCTTGATAGAAAGAGTCATCTGGCACTTCTTGTGCAGCCTTCTCTCGCTGGGTTCCTTTTAGCAAACCTGCGTGGGGGCACCATTTGTTCAAAACGGGCTGGATCCGATTGGGCGCGGTTGTGGAAGGCTCATCCGGATGCGCGATATTTCCAACCCGGAACTCATTACGTTGAGAGCTTGGGATGGAGTCGGCGTCCATCACAGATTCGACTTTTGTGCCGACGGTCTGGTCAGACCCTTCACGGTTGCCTTCGTGTTTGCCTTGAGAGATCCCTAATGTGTTTGGATACAGCAGGCCACGAGTGTGGGAACACCACACCAACGCTCCAATTCTGCCCGTTGTCACCCATGAATCATCACGCGCCGCTTGTGGGTCGGCTGTCCTGGTACTTGATTCAAGATGATGGCGCTTGGAGCACCCACTGTGCCAGTAGCTTGGGCGTGGTCTGCAGACTCGGGCTGGTGATCCGCTGGTGGTCCCCGAAGCCAGCTCGGGAGTATCGAGACAGGGAATGCCTACATCCAAGCTTAGAAGGAACAAATGATTGTGGTAGTCTCGCTGAGAACATTAACATTCCAGATATTCTTGGCGTATGGATGTATGCATATGGCCAGCTTTGTTAGCCTATCTCCGTACCCAATGGTTCAAAAAATAGCCCTACGAAGAAGATTCCGTACAGGGGCTAACGACACATCAACAAACGCCCACGGACCTATCATCAAGGCACCGTGAATCACCGAGTCTTTGGAGTGTCGGGACGCTCTTTCAGCCATATCACCAAACCCAAGGAACACCGGTTCGGCCGGGAAGGAGTATTAGACCTGACATATCCTGCGCCGGGCCATAATAGGGCATGTCATGTTTGCTCTGCATGGCTCTAATCGCTGGGATAATATTGGCTATCTCATGCCACGCCCGGTGGAGTGACAGGCTTTGCTGCTGTCATGCCATGCTGCTAGCCAGAGTCTATGCATCCGTACCTCGTGGCCAACCAGGAATCATTTCTCGGTTGCAGAGGTCCTGACCAAATGAGCGGAGGCACCCTAGTCACTTCCAACTAGAGTGTGACGCAGATGGCTGCGGGAATGTTGCAGGCTAGAGGGTTGGCTCTTATCTCAGATCCACTTAGTGAAGTGTAACGAGGGCGGGAACTCCTTGTGTACATCCCCCAGATGTCTCACTCTGTGACAAAACGATCCAAACTCTCCTGTCCTCGGGAGCCGAGTCTGGCCTTTGGTGCCGTGTGTGGGCTTGGACATGGCAGGGGAGACAAACAGTGGAGTTCTGCTGCTGGGGTGGGCGACTGTAACAGGCCCAAGCCACGTTAATTCAAAACCAAACAAGGAAGAATGTGGTGTGAAACAGGGTAGTCGGTGGATGATCGTAATTGACTGTCTGCACCCCTTGACTGGCCCGGCGCATGGTCGTGCTGCGCCAGCTTGCAAAAGGTTAGGGCCGGATGATGGCCATAGCTTCTTTCCACATGGCATGGCTGCAGTTTCAGCCGAGAATGAGCGAGACAAGCGAGATATCCGTAGTGGATCACATCACATTCGGGGTGGCTTTGTGTAACCTCGCTTTCGTCCGTCGGGAACAAGTACAGTGCCGAGCACCCGAAAGGTCTTTGTCCGCTTTTCCTGATCTAGTAGGAGTCATGGTACCACCTTGAATAGATGAGCTTCGCAATAAGTGCTGGTGGAGGCTTTTGCTGAACTGTTGATGCAATTGAAGGCACCGGACACCGTCGGTCATTCGAGGTACATGCAGGGGAAGTGTCACCAGCTGGCGTCAGCTCGTTCCAGGATTTACATACCCTAGAATACACGCCAGCAGCGTATAGTTTTCAGGCGGACCAATCGTGACGACGACCGTTGCCGTGCTGTTTACCCCTATTCGTGACGACGCCAGGGAGGGAGCGGTGGAAGTTGCGCGGGCAACACTCTGACAGAAAGTAAAAGTCTCGGGATATCACTCAACGGAAAGAAGGCACCAGACTAATTAGTCAGTCAGCCCGAATTGTATACGTATCACATCTTGAAGGGCGGATCAGCGACATGCATCAAATCGCAGATTCCTTCCTTTTCAGACGCAAACAGGAGATCTCTCCATGGCAGAGACCGTTACACGCTGGCTTTGTGACAGGAGATATGGGCGTTTGCGCCCTTGCGTTGCTCTATCTGGCGTTGGGTTTGGCATTCTCGCTACTGGCATGGTTCGGGTCGGTTCGAAAGTCGTGTTTTGGACCAAAAAAAGCCACGCGGGATGGCATGCTTGGCGCAGGACAGGTCCCAAGGGGTCATGTCGCCGGTTGCTCGATCGAGAAAGACACGCGGGCCCCTGGCTTCTCAACGCCTTTCACGTCAGGAACACCGAACAACCGTTCATGCGGCACTGCAGATCGCGTTCGATGCCAAGGATCCCGCATGCTTCGCACAGGCCGACGCAATGTGATTGAGCGCGTTGACACAGTCGCTGCAGGCCGAATGTACCTTGCAGATTAAACCGTGGGGTCGTCGATGGCAATTAGACTAGATCGTTCACGGTTAGCACGGCTCACTAGCACCAGGGACGATTCATCTGGTTCTCCAAAAATAACCCCCATCGATGTTGGTAGCTGATTCATCCTCGATATCGACACTCCGCTCAAGGGTTTCATATCCAAGAGGGAACGGCGGCAGTGCATAATCGATACTCGAATAATGCAGGCGATATGCCAAGAACCCCCTTTTTTGGATGTCTTGCGCCTGTCCGTGGAGCCATTGTCTGACTGTGGCATTTCGCCTGGGGAAGCGGCGATGCATTCCCAGCTTAGTGGTAACCCATGTTAAGAGGCGGGCTTTGCCGGATTGTCGGGCTCCTCGTATCGACTTCCAGATGGGATGGGTTCATGCGCTCATCGCCCTGATTTGCGCTAATCCTAGTGCTTTCGCAGCTGGGCTGGGATTACTCCGTAGATGGCATAATTGCTTTTGTAGATGCCCCTCTTAATCTCTGGTAGCACGACCCTTTCCCCTGGGTCCCTCGAGAGAAAATGAGGGCTTAGCTTTGGATGCTTTGACTCGCCAACGAGGAGACCGATGATTAGTCGATCCAAGGGTCCATCCAGCCTTCGGTATGTCACTAGTCGGGAGGTGAAACGGATGATCGTATTTGGCCCCGGAGCCAAATGAGTCAAGGTTTACCTTAGTGAGCTTCTTTAATTAATCCTCCAGATTGAGGTTAGTTACGTTAGTAGATGGGAGACTGGAAAAAGTAACAGACCTGACTGTCTGCGAGGACGGACATCCCCGATGTGATGCATTGCCTGAAGAAGGCTCGGTCTATCTGCATGTCGAGAGATGGATGGTCAATGCCTGGATCTGACGAGCCACGATCATCGTGCCGTTAGCAACTGGACAATTCCGGACTTACGCAGACCACAACGTTGATAGTCGCTGTCATCGGCGATCTTGCCCGACAGAGAAGAAATAAATAAAATCGAAACCAGGCAGCAAAAGAAAAAACACGTAGGAAACTCCCACGAAATGAGGGTAAAGCATCCCCAAGGCCAGGATTGTGGCAGTGCATGTTTCTTTTTGATTTTTTGCTTTCTTTTTCTCCCCTGCGATCGACCACGTTGAGACCCAGAAGCGTTTTGGACTCGGGTATCTATCCCTCGCTTGCCAACGGTGGATGCGTGTGTCTGTCCGCGATCCGTCGGACTGTTCCCAACAAGAGACCCTAGGCTGGGTCAAGAGAAGCTCCGACCAGGGTCTAGACTCGTGACGAAGCTTTCGATCTAGGGTCTACCGTCCTGCCAAACCAGCTGTCCGAGTTTCAGCTTGAACCCACCCCCTGGGCTTGGCCGGTTCGTCCCTGTGATGACGACGGATGTCGGACGTCAACCATGCGCCCAGGGCTCCAAGATGACTCTCCCATTGCGCCCGGATCACATACCGCAACGACGGGCATGATGTCTCTCGGTTACTGCGCCTGACGTACGCCCATGCTCGGCAGTCATTCCCAGAGCGTCCATTCCGGATCGAGTTCTTTTCCTCCACGGCGACCTGAAGGACCAAAGGAGCCCGGCGCAGGACCTTTTTTGGACCGACCCCAGAGATCACTGGGTCCAATTTCCTCGGAGAACACACCCAGCGCCATCCACGTCGCAGACCCCGATTGAGGTCATTTCCTCTCACCTCCCCGGGCCCATCGAATCAGCGGGCGCCCAGGATTCGCAGGGCAGAGTCCGATTTCCCATTAGTGGCTGGGCCTTGGCTTTGTCGCTCGAGCATCTTCACAAAGTCCTGACCTTGACGAAAAAAGAAAGGACCGTCGTCCACGGTGTTGTGAAACCAGGTCTGGTCGTCCCCGATCCGATCCCAGGGACGGTCGTCTGGCCGAAGATCTCCATCTCGCTGCCTCATTCCTTCCATGTTTCTGGTGCCTTCCTTTTGCTTCCCATTCTATTCTTGTCGGATTGAGACAAAAGAACCAGTTCAGCAGCGTCATACTGGTCATTCCATTCTTGTACCACGCCTCTGGGGATCTTCGTCAGCCTGGGCAGAACAAGGCTTGGAGGCTGTTCTTCTTTCAACCCTACATAAAGACGAGGGTTTCCGTTCCTTCCTGTTCTTCATCATCAACAAGTCTCACTGCAAAGCATCAGCCCAGCAGCAGAACGAACTCCTCATCTCACCTGAACCATCATATCATCATCACTCTTCCTTCCTCGCACGACCCTTCGGCTTCCCTAAGTCTCGTCAGCACTCTCAACATGCCTTCCGGAAACAAGAACGCCACCAAGTAAGCAGACCCCATGTCAGCCATGACGCACGCATATACTCATTGTTCGTGGTAGGATGTCGAACGGCATGGGCTCCGGCCTCAGCGCTGGCAATCTGAACAACGTCCCAGACGAAAGCCGCAACAACATCGTCACGCGCTTTTCCCAAGTATCGGCGGCCGAGGAGCCCTACTTTGCGCGAGCCCGAATGCAAGATCGGTCCGAGCATGTATCGCGACTGTCGAGCCAGCTCGACGCCACGGAAGCAATCCTGAAGAAGTGACGGAGGGTCTATCCAAGAAAATGGGGAGGGAAACATTTGCATCTCGGGGATTGACGCATAATAAATATTCATATGTACAGTTCTATTAGACATTCCAGCGCCAGCTCACAATCATATCACTATGTGCAGGTCACTGCCAGAAACCATTCCAGTTCCTCCTAGGCAGTTCGGTCGTCACGATATCTTCACTGAAGCACATCCCATATGTACTCGGCCACTTCTTCATACTTGGTACTTGGGAACTCGTGGCCTGCGTTGAACGCCTTGAATTCCACGTTTCCTTGAAGGGCAGAAGTGGCGTCCGGCACCAGCTCATCCTTGACGATGATCGAGTCATGCTCGCCGTACAGTATCATAACCTTGTCGGACGGGAGACCATTGCGAATCTGATCGTCCACCGACAGCTGCTTCTGTTCAGATAGGTACCGTCCCAGTCGCTCCCAGGAGCCCCGTTGACGCTGCTGCAAGATAGGTCCAAACCGCATGCTGGACATGAAAGCGTGGACAAAACCGGCATGGTGGCTGACTTGCCATTTCACAGCGCCAGGGACGTTCACATCAGGATAGGCCCGAGACAACACCTGGACCTCACCCCCACGGGACAGTTCTTCCGTGAGAGCATCCCCGGCATTGATCTTGGCATGCTTGGGCTTGGGGGTCACCAGCGGTCCGGCTCGAAGACGGCGTCCGACAAGGAAGCCGAGAACCCGTTCGGGGATGAGCCCCTTCGAATACAGCAGCCGGGACTGGAAGCTGATTTGGGAGTCGCGGAGGAGACCGGACGGTGCCAGTAACACCAGTGAGGACAGCAGCTGCGGGAAGTAGGATGCGAACGCCGCCGAGATTCCACCGCCGAGAGAGTAGCCAACCAAGCCGAATTTTCCGGATCCCTCACCGGTCCATGATATTGGAGAGCTGCTTAGGGCGAGGAGGATCTGGGTGGAAAAGAGTCGGTCGTCCTGGGGAATATCCGAGGGACAGTCAGAGTAGCCTCTTCCAAACCTGACGCAACATTAGCGCATGTCACCCGGGGTAATGGTACTACTCCGTTAGACCGGGGTAGACAAGGACACCACCTACAGATCAAATAGCATGACACGACAGCCTCGATCTGCCAAAGCGTGCGCCAGTCCGCCCAATGCGATACAAGGCGTGGTAATCCCATGGACGAACAGCACTTTGGGCCCATCAACCGGGCCCCATTCGTACACTCTCATCGATCCATAAGGTGTGGATACATCACGAGCTCCGGGGAGCACATCGGTTGGGAGAGGGGTCTCGCCTGCAGCCACGGAGATAGCGGAGGAGGATTTTTTGGGGGACGGAAGGACAAGCGATTTGGGGTGATCGTCTTTCAAAAGCGAACTGAGCAAGACAGCCAGGGTGAGTGAAGCGCCAGTCGCCGCCAAGACAGGGCGGTGGTTTGCGAACGAGTCGGATAGGAAATCGATCGTGCCGTTGTACCAGGCCATTTTGTCTAGTCTATCCGTCTATAACAAGAAATTACAAGGGAATAAAGAGAATGAGGATGAAAATACAACGCTGGAGAATGAAGAGACTGTGGTGAGATATGTGCGGACGGAGAAGAGGAAGAGAGCGATGAGATGCCGAGATGGTTGATCTTTGTTGGGAGCGATAAGATAAGCGGCCCCGCCGAGCCGAGGTTCACCAAATCATCTGGCGGGCGCATACCATGGGAACACACAGAAATCATCGGTTCATGCTTTAATGACCAGGAGGATCTATGTTAGAGTTGTCAGGTGTCTATTGTACCGAAGGATCTTGAGTTGTTGCGTTTTGGTGTAGAGTGATCCTTCCGCAAGAAAGATATATATCTCGTGGAACAATCACAGGCAGCGGTCATCACGAACGAACCCTATACACAATGTCACCTGCAAACTCGGCAGTTACCAGTAACCTTTTAATACTGCCGAATGTCTTATTGTAGTCGCATTATCCGCAGAGAGCAGAGGCGCCCTATAAAATGCGGTGAGTGGTGTATCATGACCAGGTCTATCCTACCAGTCAGCATGCTCTTCTCAAAGCTCGATCTATGATCATTCATCTTGCTGCCATTTATTGGCTATTTATCATACCACGCAACAGGTCAACGCGCCTACTAACGTACATGGATATACCAGGACTGATAAAGTGCAATAGAGTCGAGGCAGGGTCGTATACGCAGAACTGTGGATTATTGTATGTCGCAAACGAACAGCTGATCTTGTCGACTCCATACTTCATCATTTTATTTCTAACCAATTACTTCACCATTGGCGCTAACCCAAAGATTATAAGGAGGCTCAATCCAACACATAGTCACAACGAGAGCGAGGGCTTCACGCGCCTGATCACAGCGAGATGGGTTTACCTCTCAACCGTAGAAAATTTTCGGAGCATTTAAGGGCAAACCTTGAATACCTTATCATCAGACCATAAAGGATTTTGGTTGATAAAGCGGGACCAATCTCACCACAGCAAACATGTATGCGTCTCGGTCGTACTCCGTAAGAAAGCGATTATCTTGACATACACAATCACCTTGTGGACCCGAACATCTCTCCAGAGAAATCCTAGTCTACACTGAGGAGTATTATTGGGCTGAGTTGGTATGGGACCCAAGGAAGGATGACAAACAAATCGGTGCAAACAAAAACCCGAATGCAAAGGTCACGTTGTGTTGAAGAATAGCGACGATCATGCAATGCATACATAGCCCTAAACAACACGGGCAATACCAATCTCCAAATGATCAAAGAATGAATAAAGTGCCAACAATGCATACCACTCGGTTCCGCCAAGGTGATTCGTATCCCATGGTTTACTCGGACAAGGCCGTGATGGAAAGGGAGATGAAACAGACCTGGACAGGATACGGAGTACACGGAGGACAACAACTATAGTCCAGCTGATCATCGTCTACTCTGATCATCATCTACTCCGTACTCCGGAGTAGGACCGAGCTGTATAAGCAGGCACCGAGAGGTTAATGCATGTCTTGGGTTCTCCGCATTTCGAATCCACATGTTATTGCACTGTCGAGTGCAGAATTCATGGACTGATTTTGCCGGCTAAATCAGATGATGACTGCCGTCCTGGCGGTTATTCTCGACTGGGGCAGAGGTTGATCTGGTAATGATCGGCAAGGTACGAAGCCCCCATGTTGATGGCGTTCAGTCGATGCCGGATACAGTTGCCTCGTTTCATACTCTGAGGAATAAGGAGATTTTAGCGTGATTAACATCGCTTGATAATATTGTACCTAGTTCGACAGTGTCTATGATAATGCATCATATCTCACGAAAGACGATACCCGTGAACGCCTGGAGGTTGTATGCCGAAACACTCTTGTCGCAGCAAGCTCAACACCATGCCGTTTCCATCGTCCGTGATGGATAAGGCATGACTCCAGTCTATCGAGTGGGACTTGCGAATGGACTAGCATCCGAAAGAAACCTGGATGGTTTGGAATAAACCAGCATGCCGGGGGAATCACACTTCCGCCTCATCGTAATTGACGGGATCCTCTCCCCGCATTCCCGGGATCGGCAGCGCTAACAGCATCCTGGATTAATTTATCGTTTGGCCATTGACCATCTCGCTCTGCATCGCGGCGCCATCGCTTCAGAACCCGGGCAACGCCCAATCAACGCCACATGCTGCCACCTCGTCATCGTTCTAGTGTTTAGTTCAGACGTCCTGTCTTCCCTGTCCTTCCGTATCCAGTCTTCAACGCGCTGTTCCTGTCGCACTACCGCAGTGGTTCAATCGTTTGCAGGGAAGCGAAGTGGCACCAGGCTAATTGACTGGACCGGCATCGCAAAGGTGCCTAACGTTGGCGCGAGGAAGTGGAAAGGGTCACACCATGTCACTAGTTGATCCGGACGGTCGTCCCATCCCAGGTATCGTACCTTGCATTTGGTTCCTGGGTCTGTACACAACTCACCAGGAGCGAAGCACTCTCCATCATGAGTCTTTGGGGATCCGGAAAATGCATGACTGCCGAGGAGAAGACGGATATCCTGCTGTCCGGCATATCGGAATAGGCCGCTTATGCAGTGGTTAACCCCACACCGTGTTGAAGAATGCTCGATTCGTCCACCCCAGGCACGGCATTGGCGCATTTCGGCAACATCCCCTGAAACTTCAATAGACTATCTCGACAAAACGAGCTTCGGAGGATCCTCCGTTAGCCTTAATCTTAGTACTCCTCACAACAGCTAGTCTCTTGACACGCTGCGAGCCCACCGAAGCCAACAATTTCCAATCGGAGACCATACTGCCCTCTTGGCAGACGGTGTGCACGGTGGCAATCAGGGTCCCCAGCACAGGGGTTCCGCGAGATGCAGACACTCTTCCATCTCTCTGAAACAGTCAGGCCTAGCGGCATCACGGTCCGCGGCACCGTCTATGATGCTTCGCTTTGAATTTTCCCGTAAGGCGGACCGTGACGATCTGAGATCACCGAGTGTTCTGGCACGGTATATAAGAGGGCATCCCGCCCCTCCAAGTTCGGCTCATCACCTCTGCAGGACAGGCAACAAGCAGCAAGAAAAATCCATTCTTTTTGGTTTCCTTCATTATGCATCAACGCGCCCTCCTTTTCTCCGCCCTTGTCGGAGCCGTTCGCGCTCAGCAGGCTGGGACGCTGACGGAAGAAGTCCACCCTCCCTTGACCTGGCAAAAGTGCACCGCCGACGGCAGCTGCACCGAGCAGTCTGGTAGCGTCGTGATTGATTCCAACTGGCGTTGGCTCCACTCGACCAACGGCTCGACCAACTGCTACACCGGAAACACTGTGAGATTACACAAAGTGAATAGCGGAAGTGTTCGCAGAAACTGACACGGATTGGATAGTGGGATGAGTCTCTTTGCCCGGACAATGAGGCTTGCGCCGCGAATTGCGCTTTGGATGGTGCCGACTACGAGAGCACTTACGGCATCACCACCTCTGGCGACGCCTTGACTCTCACCTTCGTCACCGGCGAGAACGTCGGCTCCCGTGTGTACCTGATGGCCGAGGATGATGAGAGCTACCAGACCTTCGATCTCGTCGGCAACGAATTCACCTTCGACGTCGATGTATCCAACCTCCCTTGTGGCTTGAACGGTGCGCTCTACTTCACCTCTATGGATGCCGATGGTGGCGTGTCCAAGTACCCCGCCAACAAGGCCGGCGCCAAGGTGAGCATTGCGATTCAGAGCGTTCCCGTCGACAATACCGAGTATGTTGACAAAATATTTAGTACGGCACGGGTTACTGTGACTCGCAGTGCCCACGTGACCTGAAGTTCATCAACGGCATGGTAAGACTCCTCTCGCCAGACCCCGGAGGGACAAACACTTACAGAAATGATAGGCCAACGTGGAAGGCTGGACCCCGTCGGATAATGACAAGAACGCCGGTGTCGGTGGCCACGGATCTTGCTGCCCCGAGCTGGACATCTGGGAAGCGAACAGCATCTCGAGTGCCTTCACCCCTCATCCTTGTGACGACCTTGGGCAGACCATGTGCAGTGGTGATGACTGCGGCGGCACCTACTCCGAGACCCGCTATGCCGGAACCTGCGACCCCGATGGCTGCGACTTCAACGCCTACCGCATGGGCAACACCAGCTACTACGGCCCCGACAAGATCGTCGACACCAACTCCGTCATGACCGTTGTCACCCAGTTCATCGGCGACGGTGGATCCCTCTCCGAGATCAAGCGCCTCTACGTTCAGAATGGCAAGGTTATTGCCAACGCTCAGTCCAACGTTGACGGCGTCACCGGTAACTCGATCACGTCCGACTTCTGCACGGCCCAGAAGACCGCCTTTGGAGATCAGGACATCTTCTCGAAGCATGGTGGCCTCAGTGGCATGGGTGATGCCATGTCCGCCATGGTCCTCATCCTGAGCATCTGGGATGACCACAACTCCAGCATGATGTGGCTCGACAGCACCTACCCCGAGGACGCTGACGCCTCCGAGCCCGGTGTTGCCCGCGGTACCTGCGAGCACGGCGTCGGTGACCCCGAGACGGTCGAGTCCCAGCACCCCGGTGCTACCGTGACCTTCTCCAAGATCAAGTTTGGACCGATTGGCTCCACCTATAGCTCCAACTCCACCGCCTAAGCGCTGGGCGAGTGGCTACTGCAAGGGCGAGCTATGAAAATGGTGCATATAGTGACCAGGATAAAGCGACCATTTGTGTACATATTTCGAAGGAAAGACGAAGCGGTGTCTTGGTCTTTCTGGACGTTCCTTTCTCTCGGCTGTCCTTAATTGGTCGGTCTGTTAGACTTGTGTATCTTAGGAAGATATCACTTTGCTTGCTGATTGCTTGCGTGTTTCCTTCATTTATGTCCTGAGTTAGTATAAATAAGAGATGAAGTTTGCTTCTGAATGACTTCCAATGTAGAGTGAAGAGCGTAGGAAGAGTTACCTAGGAGGGTAGGTGGTACTCTGGAGAGACAGCTAGGGCAGAGCGATAGGGCTGCGGAAGATCCGTCGGCCCGCTCTGTCCTAAAAGGGTAAGGATCCGGAAAGCTCCAACATTTTCCAGTTTGCGCCGCCAGTCGAAAAGCAAGCGGAACTCCCTCACATTTGCCCGAATTACCAGATCGCCATGTTCGACACAGTCTGCACCTTGCCGCTCTCCGCGGACTTGTTTTCGCAGGCCCTCCACCCCAAAGAGCCGGTGGTCTCTGTGGGACTGTCCTCCGGGCACGTCCAGACATTTCGGCTCCCGTCCGACGAAGTCGACAGCGACGATGACGGGGCGTCGACGTCCTCGTCCCGAACTGGACGCGGACACATTGATACAATGTGGCGCACGAGACGACACAAGGGGAGCTGTCGGTGCTTGGGGTTCGGCGTTGACGGGGAGATGCTGTACTCTGCCGGAACGGATGGGTTGGTGAAGGCCGCAAAGGCGGAGACGGGAGTGGTTGAGAACAAGATTGCTATCCCGCTGGACAAGAATGGGTAAGTTAGACTATTCTCTAGGATTAAGTGAATGGGTTTTGATTTGATTGCACGGTCCAATTGATTGCATGCCTGTTTTTCTCTTTTCTGTTTTGCTTTGCTGATCTTGGTAGCTCCGTCGACGCCCCGACGATCATCCACGCTCTTTCCCCGCAGACCCTCCTCCTCGCCACGGACTCCAGCGCATTACACCTCTATGATCTACGCATTCCCTACTCGAAAGTCTCGGCTCGGCCAGAGCAGTCGCACCACCCCCACGACGACTACATCTCGTCTTTGACGCCGCTGCCTCCCTCCGACACGAGTACGTCTGGGTTCAGCAAGCAGTGGGTGACCACGGGTGGCACCACGCTGGCCGTCACTGATCTCCGCCGAGGCGTGCTCGTGCGCAGCGAGGACCAGGAAGAGGAGCTGGTCAGCTCCGTATACATCGACGGCCTGCCTTCGAGTGGGACGAGCCGCGGCGCGAAGGTGGTTGTGGGTGGATCTGGTGGGGTGCTGACCCTCTGGGAGAAGGGCGCATGGGATGACCAGGACGAGCGAGTCTACGTACAGCGTGAATCTGGCGGCGGCGAGTCCTTGGAGACGCTGGCTGTCGTTCCGGATGACCTGGGCAAGGGCAAAATGGTCGCCGTCGGACTGGGCAATGGCGCAGTGAAGTTTGTCCGGATTGGCGCTAACCGCGTGGTGTCGGAGGTCATGCATGACGAGACGGAGGGTGTGGTGGGACTTGGATTCGATGTTGAGGGACGCATGGTCAGTGGTGGTGGCCAGATTGTCAAGGTCTGGCATGAAGCGGTGGACTCTGGCGATGGCGTGAACGGGAATGAGACCGGAGGGAAGCGTGCATTTGGTGACGACAGTGACGAGGATAGCGACGATGGCGATGACGATGACGACTCGGGCGACAGTGATCAAGAAAACAAGCGAGGCGATGCCCGCAAGAAGCGCAAGAAGGGCAAGACCCCGAAGCGCGGGGGCGGCCAGGCGGTCATGGCCTTCCACGATCTCGATTGATTGAGGGGGGAACGGATTGTCCTGTTGTATTGTGATACCCGTTTATCCAGACAAACAGCATTCGTAGCTGGTTAAAAATATGGACGTTCCTGCGAGTTGTCATGCGACGGAAGTATAGAACGCCATAGGATACTGCGGGGGATTTCCGAAGCGGGAATTCTACCGCTTTTTTTTTTTTTTTGCCTGCAGTGGTCATCGTCCTTGCTGTCGGGGCTTGCTGGTACATTCCCTCATTTCCGACGGTATCGAGAGTAGAAGTATAGGTATGGTCTGACCCTAATTCATTCTCCTAGCTCGACAGTTGTCGGTGGCTATCAGCGATTCTGCCAGCTGGTTATACGATATCACCTCATCACGTTAACCTTCATACTGGTATCACGAGAAATTTGATATTAAAACTCGTCATATTCTATTGCGTTCGTTTCTCATACCCTTGGTCCGCAGCTAAAAAAATATTTAAAAGATTCTTATAAAATACCAAGCTCCATAGATATGAGTTAATTGTACTATTTGAGTCGGTCCATCATTTCCTGAGAGGACTGGGATTTACCACAGCAGACTGAAATGGATGCAGTGCATTCCGGAAAGTATAGCCATTGTCATTGCAACCGCTGATCCATATCGCCTTGTCTCTTCTTGAGCTCGCCACACATCTCCTTCAGAACCCCAGCCAACCATGCGAAGTCGCTTATTTCCAAATACACCTGTGCGCTGAGTCGCGTCCAAAGCGAATTCCCATGGGCAAAAACCGGCACAAAAGTTCCGTACTTGTACGCGAGGGTGGTTTGAAACCAATTGATCGTAGCAGCAACCTGGTCTGCTGGTAGGAGGAGGTAGGATGGTTTGACAGGCTCTGGGCTTCCCTGAATAGCAATGGGTAGCTGAACCGTTGCCATGCCGCAGCGTCGCAGTTGGCTTTGTGCTCTTTTTTTCGCGGTTGGTTCCTGTAAAACTTCGGTGTTCAGGGCAGCTGCCAGTAGATCTGCAGCTTCATTTGCCAATGTCTCCAGATAGGTGTAAATACGCTCTTCGCCACCGCAAATCTCGTTGCGGAACTTCAAGGCTGCAGGGACACATAGATAGGGTGTGTCGTCATTCGTTGCAACGAACTCAAATAGGCTCTCGAACGGGGTTTTGGACGGGTCATCGCTTTTCATAATAGAAGGAGAGGTCTTAGGACCGCCAGGGGCAGGGATGTAACCCCATGAGGTGGGAACCGTAGTGCGAATTAAATGCTGGTGGCGTTCAGGAACATAGAGGACGCAACAGCTGCGTGGAACAAAAAGCCATCTATACATTGAATTCCAGAGGTCAACATTTGGGTGGGACATCTAAACAGCAATGGAAAGAGACTCACTTATGACAGTTGCTAGTAAAAAAGTCCGGCTGTAGTCTTCCCAGATCTAGAGGAATTTGGCCGATGCCATGTGCGCCGTCGATAAGACTCAGAATCCCTTCTTCCCGGCACACAGCTGTTAACCGTTCAAAAGGAAACCGCATGGCCGGCAGGCTGGACACGATGTCGAAAAGCGCAATCTTCACATTCAACTTTTCCGCCCTGGTCTTTCTCACAACGTCAAGAAATTGCTCCACTAAGTCCTCGTGGCTAATCGGACACCGGTATTGGACTTTCCGTGCTTGGAGTGGCGTTGACTCTATGAGAGAGGATATCCCCTTCTCCAGAGCACCATAGATTGTTTCAAAATAGATGATCACATCACCCGATTGAAAGGGGATATTGTGAAGGATGGTATTTACGCCCGTGGTGGCGTTTTTCACAAAGACACACTCCTGTCTGGGCACGTTGAGCATCTTGGCTATTGCCTCTCGGGATGCATCAAGAGCCCTTGGGGTGGTATAACGGATAAATGGATCCGGGCGTGCTTCAGCTTGGTCTTGAAATCCTCGCAAGGCTGCTCGGACAGCGCTTGGGTATGTTCCAAAGGACCCTGACACTGTAAATATTGTGGCAAATAGATCGAAGGTTTCTTTTTAGGTAGTACTTACCGTGATTCAGATTTACAAAGTCGGGATCAATGAGGAAATGCTTCCGCATTGGAGCGCCGAAGGGAGTGGGAGTATCGCACTTCATATTGCTCAAAAGGGGTTTCTATCGTGTCGTCTTTGAAAGTGATATTCAGAAAATGTTTGCAGGGGCGTTTTCTTTTTGCTTTTTGAAGATTGAGGCTTTGTCATCTCGCGCAAACTTTTTCCACCGACAATCCATGGGAAGTCCCCAGTGGCAACACCTTGACAATAGCTTCGGCACAGGTACAAAGGCCCTCCAGAACTTAGGTAAGATTTAAAAATGTCTAATCATGATCCTCATCCTCTTTTCCTCCGACAACTCTCGTAAATCCCGGATTTCCTGTTTTTTCATCTCGCAGAACGTGCGGAGACACTTGCTCATCGCACCTCCCTCCCACCTCTCCAATTCACGCAGACTCTCGCTGAGATCCGATGGCATCCGCTGCGTAATTCCCAGCTCTCTCCTCGTTTGCTCATCCAGTGCGATTGGGTTGCCATTGAAATCCTGCCACACCAGTTGCTTTCCGGTCCGCAATCCTCCCAGCCCGGCGTGGATGAACGCCGCCACGACCAGATACATATTCGCGGTGGCATCGCAGCATCGAATTTCCCAGTGTCCCGTCTTCACTTTGCGGATTGGGAAATCCCGATTCTCGGTACCCCAGCCGATCCAGCAACCGGCTTCCGACTTTCGATCCGTCACGCGTTTGTAGCTGTCTTCCAACGGCATCGTCAGGGCACATAATCCGCCTAAGTGATCTAGCATCCCCGCCAAAAACGCGTTTTCATCGCCCTCCACGTCCGACGTCATGGAAATATGGAAGTGGGCCCCAATCCCCGTATGAACCTCCACCGGGGAAGGGTACATCGTGGCAATGATACCGCGTTCCCAAAAGAGAGATTTGACTGCTTCTCGCGTAAACACCCAGGCGTCAATCGATTCCAGCGGAGACAGAGGGCCGGTGGATATTTCAAACATCCCCAGGCCCGACTCCGAACAGTAGTGTAAAACCTCGATGTTTTCGCGCTGCAAAACGCGGACTACATCGTCGATGATGGGCGCGCAACGGTTCCGTAATCCCGTGGTTGTCCACCAGGAATATAAGGTGTCATCTAGATCCTTCCCGTCGGGCGTCAAGCAGCGGAATTCCACTTCGAATCCGACTTTGAATTGGAGACGCGGCGCACTGGCCAAGACCGAGGTTAGAAGTGTTCTCGGATCCCTTTCAAATCCAATGCCCTCTTCGGATATGAAGCACATGACACTGGCGTGGCCTGGCGCATAGTGGCACTCGCGTAGGGAGGAGAAGTCGGGGTAGATGGAGTCGACGCCGACATGGGAGCGATTTTCCATCATGCGAATGATATTGGTCGCTGTGATACATATCGGTCCTCCACAAAGAGGGGATTCTGTGGCGGCCAGTTTACGTGCGCTGGAGACGGGCACGACACGGGCACGGAGGATGCCGACATAATCGATCCACTGATATCTTATGAACTCTACTTGAGGGCGTTGGTCCAGAAATTTGGCCAGTAGAGCGAGCGATCCTTTTCCCGATCTTCCATGCATTGTCGCTGGTCGAGGGGATTTGCTATAGCGACTCCTATAAAAGAGATCGTCGACCTAATAAACCCGACGTCTCAATTGGATTAGCAGTAGCTTATGGAGGTGAGTGGGCAGTGGGGCTTTTCTTAGTTACCTTGCTTTCCGGCTATACAAACTGGTAAGGCTTGTAACTTCAATGCGTTCGGAAGATATATTCAGCAATAATTTTATTCTTTACAGCAGAGAAGATGTGATTCCAATGAGCTCATCATTTAAATACTGAGACTATGGACAATTTTAAGGGAGTACCAAGGTAGTGTCTAAAGGGAGACAGGACGAACACCGAAAGAAGCATGCATTTATGGGATGGTAAGCGGCATCACTACAGCTCGGCGGGACCCAAAGATCTCTCGGTGGCACCCTAAATTCTGCCACCGCCTAAAATTATGCTTAAAGCTTTGGGTCCCGTTCAGCACCCCTTTCTATCAATAATACTAAGGCGACAGACAAATACCAAATACACTAATTCTTTTATAGCTTCTAATCGGTATCAGCTAGTACAATAATTTTGTAATTTTTTTCAAATTTTTAAACGGTAATATTTGTTAACCGAGACCTAAATAACTAGACAAGTTACAAGGGCGGTGGCAGAATTTTGGGCACTACTGAGGATTTTTTCGGGCCTCGCTCAGCTGTAACCTGGATGGTAAGGTAGTAGGATAGGGTTACGCGAAATCTACATGCAGGGCAGTGAGCATGGGAACAAACTGAATTGGAGAGTCGAGAGTGACGCATTGTGTAACCCAGTGGTGAGGTTTGGCGAGTAACGGGACTTATATACCTGTAAGTTATATGATATCCCCTTGTCTGGTGTGCCAGTTTAGCGTCAAATCCCATTGGTCGACACGTTGAACTATGACGGCAACATTAGGCTGTAGGGCAATTGGCCAATAGAGAAAGCGAGAAAGGTATCGCGGGTTTTGGGAGGGGACTTCTAAGTAGGTGTAATTGAGTCACTGAACTCCTGGTAAGGCGTTATGATATAGCCTACTACGATCAAATCATGACGCAGGTAGCATCAAGCGTTCATTAGAAGAACGTACAAGTCGAATGGAGTTGATCCTCGTCCCTTATGGTAAGCATATATATCTCTCTCCTTCTCTTGGACGTCCGCACCTGCGACTGCTCCTCTTACAAGATACAACTCTCCGAATCCAACTGCATTCCTTCAGTACAAGAAATCCCTCTATATGATTGAAATGGATTCATCACAGCCGTCGGCTAATGGAAGTGGAAGCCTCCTGCACCGGAAAGCCCCAGTATCCTCTTACCAAAACGAGAGGACGATCAATATAAGCGTGTTGTCCCATGAAGCGATCCGTGACAAAATTCGCCAATCGCTTGTGGAAGTCAGCAACGGCCTAGCTGCGGACAAAATACGATTCACCTACACCGATGGCCAGAACGCGTCCGCTGTCCGCATTCGAGTAGAGAATGCACTATTGGACGCACTCGCAGACCCCTACCGATGGGCGGTTCGTCCATATCTGGTGCAGGATAGCCAGCCGATACTTATCTTGCTATCCACTCGCCAATATAATACGCACGGCCCATCCCTGAGCAGCCTGCTTAGCGCGATATCGGACATGGAGAACGGGGCACCTACTGCGGACGTGTTGTACAGACTTGCAAACGAGCTTGACAATCGCCTACTTCGCAGTATTCTGCCCGAGAAAGCAGCTATCATCGAGAACAAGCTGACGTCGATCGCCCACACCAACAGCCTTCTGCTGGCCACGCTAGCTGCGGAGATCTTGACGTTCCAAGGGTCTCCAACCTTGCCAATGAAAGCTATCATGAAAATGCAACAAAGCGCTGGTGGTTGCGTCGACCTCAACGGGTACACGAGGCATGCCGCGGCGACGTTTGAAAAGCGCATCAAGGTTGATGACTACAATTTCTTCGAGCTAGTGCATCCCGCTTACTTCCGTCAAACTGTGGCGCTGGCGGATTTAGTGACCAGATTCGTCAAGAAGCCTCGTCCTCGGGCCATCGATGTCGGACCTGGTCCAGGCACCAATCTCCTCGCATTCCTAGAACTACTCCCACAGACGGAAGTTCTGGCAATCGAACCCAGTGATATTGCATTCCAATACCTTACCGATCATTTCAAAGATGGCACGATGGTTACATGTCTGCGGGAAGACTTCCTGTGTGTGCCGGTGGAATCGGGAGAAGTCGATTATATCATGTCAACGGGAGCATCCCATCACTTCTACACTGACGGATTTCTTCAACGCAGCGCACAGTGGCTACGACCGGGAGGCTATTGGTTTATTGCGGATGAGATGATTTCACCCTTCGAAACTCGTAAAGAACGACACCTCAACCTGCTACGCCACCATCTTGCGTACATGGTTCCCCTCTGTTTTCCCTGGCCCGCTATGGACGTCGATCCCCGAACACCCTCGGAGCGAGAATTTGTCGACGATTTCAATAACACAGTCCCGCACGCCAAGTTTTATGCTGATACTGGTATGGTTGACGAGGCGGAAAGTCTCTGCCGTGAATTACTGTCCCGAGCGGAGCGCCATGGGTTCACAACCAAAGTGTCTCACCCACATCTTTCGTTCTGGCGACTGCAGTGGCTCGAATTGCAAGCTCTAGTGGCAGGGCTCGATTATGAGGTGGAACAAAAGACACATCCGCGGCACTTGATTAAGATGGCCGAGGGTGCAGGGCTTAAATGTGTTGCGCATAAACGAGTCTATGGCACAGTGGGATTGACGGATGATTGTGCTGGAACACATGTTATGGCTTTCCAGAAGGCATGAACAAAACTCAGATGGCCAAGACCCTCACGTATCTCAAGTGATTTAATTACTATAATGTACTTATGATTGATGAGAATTCAGGAAAAGTTACCCGGCATTTCTATAGCGCTCCCCACCCGCTATGAACTATATATGTATTTTTCCTCCCCGGGCCCCTATGCCGAGCGTAGCGAGGAAATACGACTTGTATAGTAATCAGCCTTTATACTTGCTGGCAGACCGTATAATTAGGAGAAAATCGAATCGCTAGGAAGTATGTAAAGGAAATAAGGACCTATAAACATGTCGCTTTATTGCTAGGTTTAGGGGAATTCAAGTCACTAGTATTTCCTCCCCGGAATCGATCACTGCCACAACTGCCGAGCCTGAGCGGCCCCGCGAACCAGACCCACGAGCGAGAGATTTGCCCCAATGGCTTCATCACTGCGCCGGTGGGGTGTGGGGGGCCATGAGGATTAATCATTGATGATCAAGCTTCATATGGGGATGTCGGGGGATATCCGGACTATTTAATATCTGATCTCCCCACCTCTTTTCCACTCAGATATCGGTCTCCGTGATAGTCCATCACTGCCCTCCCCTACATCAACATGGACGCCTTTGAATACAACGCCAATCCCGGCCGGGTCATCTTCGGCAGTGGAACGATTCAGAAACTCCCCGAGGAGATCGCCCGTCAGAACTTGAAGGCGCCGCTGGTGCTCTCGACCCCGCAGCAAGTCAGCCAGGCGGAGAGCGTCAAGGACGTGCTCAAGGGCCAGGTCGCCGGCATTTTCAGCGAGGCGACCATGCACACGCCCACGCATATCACCGACAAGGCCCTGGAGTATGCGAAAGCCCAGGGTGCCGACTGCGTCGTGTCCATCGGCGGTGGAAGCACCATTGGTCTGGGCAAGGCCATCAGCATCCGCACCGGACTGCCTCACATTTGCATCCCGACCACCTACGCCGGTAGCGAAATGACTCCCATCCTGGGCGAGACGGCCGACGGCCTGAAGAAGACTCGCTCCGACCCTAAGATCCTGCCGGGGACTGTGATCTACGATGTCGACTTGACGATGACGCTTCCGGCGGCCATGAGTGCGACCAGCGGTGTCAACGCCATTGCCCATGCCGGTACGCATATAAAGAGACTTCCTCTTCCCCACTGACTCTCAAGACCCGCAGACTAACGGCAGACATACAGTTGAGGCCCTCTATGCGCGCAACACTAACCCGGTGATCAACCTAATGGCACTGGAGGGTACCCGTGCCCTGGCATCGTCTCTCCCCGAGATTGTCGAGAACCCCTCGTCAGCGTCGGCCCGTTCCTTGGCTCTCTACGGAGCCTGGCTGTGCGGAACCTGTCTCGGCAGTGTGGGCATGTCCATCCACCACAAGCTGTGCCATACCCTCGGTGGGAGCTTCAACCTTCCCCACGCGGAAACCCACACGGCCGTCTTGCCGCATGCCATCTCCTACAACGCCCCCAACATCCCCGAGGCGATGAAGAAGCTGGCCGAGGCACTCCCCGACAGCAACGGCGACGCCATTCACGGACTGAACGTTCTGTTGTCCAAGCTCAAGGTGAAGCGCGGTCTCAAGGACTTCGGCATGAAGGAGGAGGATATCGACAAGGCCGCCGATATTGCCGTGAGCAACCCCTACTGGAACCCGCGGGAGATCAAGCGCGAGCCGATTCGTGAGTTGATCCGTCGTGTGTGGGCTGGTGAGCCCGCTACGGCCAACCTCTAGACTAGGATTAGACTGGTTTCGTCATGCCCAGGGTTGAATCTTGTACATATTTCCGCTGAACCGCATGGGCATTTATGAGCGAACATGAATGATCAATGTTTTCAACGAAACGTATATACACGTAGGATGAGACAGATAGATGCCTTACTCTGCTACTGCGGTAATCGATATGGCGCCATTGGCGGGCACGTTTGGCGGGGTGAAGTGGGGGACTCGATTTTGCCTGCAGAAAAAAATTCCGCCGCAATCATCATCCCGCCTACACTTCATCCCACCATTCTACACACTCTACACCCGCTCGCTGGATTGCGCCTACGCTCTATCAGTGAGAATATTCCCATCTCATCATGGGTAGCGAGATGGAGGCTGCGCCGGTGCTCTCCACCCCGGACACTCGCATCCTCGAGGCGACCGACTCCGTCGCCCCGCAAGACGCCGCTCGCAGCGCGTCCGATGAGGAGCTTTACATCACCTATGACATCGATCGCACGCTGAAAGAGATCCGCCAGGCGCGGTACAAGCGGATCGCCCTGCAATTCCCCGATGACATGCTTCCCGACGCCCCACGCGTGTTCCAGATGCTGAGTCGGGGTCTGGACAAACGCGACGCCGAGGACAACAGCTCCCACCCTGCGACGAAAGAATCCAGCGCTCCCACCGCCTCGGATGATCTCACCCAGTCTGTCTCTCAACTGAACGTGGAGGATAGCACGGAACCTGCGTCGAAACTCTACATCTTGGCCGATACCTCCTACGGCACCTGCTGCGTCGACGAGGTGGCCGCGGAACATGTCAACGCAGATGTAGTCGTGCACTACGGACGGTCCTGTCTGTCCCCGACGGCACGGCTACCGGTCATCTACGTCTTCACGAACAAACCCTTGTCCCTCGACCCTGTGGTCCGCGCCTTCAAAGAGACCTACCCAGACCCAGCAAGCAAGGTCATCCTCGCGGCCGACGTAACCTACTGCGGCCACCTACCCGCTCTGCACAAACGCCTGTCCGAGGAGGGCTACACGAACCTGTTTGCAACGGAAGTCGTGCATAACCCGTCGTCTGCCATCCCCAACCGGACGGTGCCAGATTCGGTGCGCGAAGCCCCCGAGTCCCTGTCCGACTGGCAGCTTTTCCACATCTCTGACCCACCCACTGCCCCTCCTCTTGACCCTTGCTTCCCGCGTCGCCGCCATCCACATCTATCCCACGGACGGCCCGACAAGCGACAACGTCAAGCCGCTGCCAGCATCCTCGGCGATTGCTCTGCGTCGTCGCTATGCCATTCTCACGTCCCTCACCACCGTCCCCATCTTCGGTATCCTGGTGAACACCCTGAGCGTGAAGAACTACCTGCACATCGTGGACCATGTGAAGGGGAAGATTGCCGCGGCTGGCAAAAAGAGCTATCTGTTTGTGGTGGGCAAGTTGAACGCGGCGAAGGTCGCCAACTTCAGCGAGATCGGTGGCTGGGTGGTGATCGGATGCTGGGAGAGTTCGCTGGTCGACAGTAAAGACTTCTGGAAGCCGGTGATCACGCCGTTTGAGTTGGAGCTTGCGCTCCAGAGCGACGCGGAGCGAGTCTGGACCGGCGCGTGGCAGAGCGACTTCCAGAGCGTTCTCGACCAGCAACAAGCGGCGGCCGCACAAGGGGCGGAGGCCGAGAAGAATGCGACAGCCGACGGCGAAGACGACGAGGAGTCAGAACCCGAGTCCGCGCCTCCTGAATTCGACCTGCGTACGGGGCGGTATGTGTCGCACTCGCGTCCGATGCGCAATGCCGCACCCCGTGTTTCTGCGGGCGATGCGGCGGCGTCTGCGGCCAACGGACCCTCCGCGGCGCGGGCACTGGCTAGGCGGGCCAAGGGCGATCTGGCGATGATCGGCGGGACGGTGTCCCCAGGGGCGGAGTTCCTTCGATCGCAGCGCACCTGGAAAGGGCTGGGCAGCGACTTTGATATTCAATATGAAGACGAGGGGGAGGAGCGGGACAGTACGCTGGTAGTGGAAGGGCGCAAGGGCGTTGCAAGGGGGTATACCGTGGGAGAATCGATAGACCGGCATTAACTAGTTGGAGATAGACCATGCCTTGCTTCTATATATCCGTGAGCATACGGAGTTTTACGACCAATGTGAGAGTGCATATGTCGAATAAACAAGAATCTGTATGTTTTGAAGGGTGTATTAAGTCTAGGAGGCCGGAGGGATCCAGTGAATATGGCGTGATGGGAGGAGGGAATTCCTCGCATGCTCCAATGCCTCCATCAGGTAAAAGGGAGAAACCGTTAGTGAATCCCGATCATCTGGACCCTGGACGGCGATCAGACTCCTGTACTCTGCAAGTCATCGCAAATATATCGAATAAACTAGGGAGTAAATAAGATTGTACAGAAAACCGGTCGGAAGATGGACTATCACATGACGCGACGCCGATTGTGAGTTGTCCAAAGACCCCAGCAATTAATTGTCCTTCATGCATCCATCCATCTGTCTCTCTCTTATCGTCTGCTCCCCTCCTCTCCTCTTCTCTCGTTGCTTCTCCTCCTCCCTCCCTCCCCTCCTTCTGCATCTCCTGACTATTCCTCCTCCTTGCGCCTCTCATTCTCCCTCCCTGAGAATGTCCTCCTCCTCTCGCAATCTCCACTTCCTCCGTGACTTCGCGTCACAGTGAACACCCTCCAATACACAGGAGAAGACCATATACTGGCCTCGTCCAGCCTCTGCCTGGCCTCGGCTTCGGCTTTGCGACCCGACAACCCGCCATGGATACCGTTTCCAATGCCGCCCAGCAAGTGCTGGTCGAATCTGCCCGGGATCAGTCCGTCGTTCCCGTGGAGCGATGTCTCTCCAGCTTTGAACGAGTGTTTACCACCCATGCGCCTATCCTGGAATCGCTGCTCCTCCAAATTCCGACGGACACGCTTCTCCAGCTCTACCACACCTCCCGCTACCTCCGATCGTTCCTCCAGTCGTACCCGACCGCATGGAAGTACCTCTCGTTTCGCTTGTTCTATCCTTCCGGAACGCCGTCCCCCCTCCGAGTCGTCATCGCAGGCACCCCGGATCCCGTCACGCCGCGGCAGTCGCGTCCTTATGCTCTCGATCAGCTGTTGATGAACGTCGTGATTCCGTTCAGTCCGTGTTTGAGGAGCCTGGAGTTGGACAATACCGCGGTCTCCGGCCAGATCCTCATCTCCACCGTTCTACACTCCCGGCGCGAAACCCTCGAACATCTTTCTGTCCGCGGTTGCAAGAACGTCTCGCTCAAATACCACATCATTCCGTATCTCACGATGTTTGGCCTGCAGTATGACGTGAGCATGGAGAAGAACATCGGCAGTTCCCCGTCGACCAAGTCTCTCGCCCTCAAGAGTCTCTACACATACCGGTGCCGCCATCACCGCCGTCGACCCTACCTCTCCAGCTCGCTGACACGCAAGGACTCGGATTCAGAACCGACCCACGAACTGGTGAGCCTCTGCCACAAACTCGGAATCTGGACGGATACCGCCTGGTGCTCCACTCCCGCCGGACGCTGCTTCAGGCGACGGGGTTACGTTTCCATGAGAGTGCCCCAGGGGAATCCGGAAGTGTGGGTTGTGTTTGATCGACTGTGGAGGTCGAAGAACTGGATCGGTCCGGTGGATCAGGGAAGTCGGCCGCTCAAACGCGATGGGAAGCTGTGGGAACATGCGGAGAGCGGCTGCTATGGGGAGGCTTTAGGAACTGCTGAATCGAGGCCGCTGGGTGAGGGAAAGATGACCCCGGCGCATCTCCGGTCCAGCCATCGGCAGTTTGTTGAGAACATCCGCTGCGACAATTGTTATGAAGTAATCCCCGAGCGTTGCGAACAATGCAGCATCCTCATGCACTGCGTCGGATGTCGGAAGACCCTCTGTGCCAGCTGCGCCTACGACAGACCCTATCTTCGCAACAGTGTCGACGCTCATCTTGTCGAAAATCCTAGGAACTCGTTCTGGTGGGCGCCTGGGGCGACAACTTCCCCATGTCTGATGGCGGACCCGCTGGCGAACCAGACGGAGACCCCTGCACTGCACCAGCATGTCCCAGCGACCTACCCCATTCTCAAGTTTCACTGGTGCTGTACCGAACCTATCTTTTCCGGGGGTGGTGGCATCAGTATTGGGACTCCCAATCGCGACGTTGATCAAGTGCGAGCCGCACCTTTGCCTCGGGGGCAGGGCTGGGAGGATCTAGAGTACTCGGCCCAGGAATGGAGCAAGACATTCCCCAAGTACGCCTACGGTGACCCGCGTAAGCCCGACTATACTCTCGAGGCCGGACATATCGCGATGATGAAATGGCTATTGGGCCCGCCAGATCGCCAGCCAACCGCGTGCCCCCGTAATCTCTGCCAGGAATGCTACGACACGCCCCAGTGGAAAGTGCACTGCAAGAGCTGTTCCAAACCCTTGTGCATCGAGCATGATCTTCGTGGCCTGCGTCTCCGCATCTGCGGCTACCGCGATCTGACACTGGAAAAGATGGCTATCCAGAACCGGACGGATTCCAACCCACAGCCCATCCCACGCTCATACGTGTCGCCCCATCTACCGTATCCGAATACTGTGCCTGAATTTGAGCTACCCTACAGAACCCAACGGAACCTGGATTCGACCGCCAGTAGCTTCACGGAAGACACGCCTGCCGATGTTGTCGCGGAACCAAGCACCCATCCCTCGCCGAGCACAGGAGACCTCTCCGGACGGCCCGCCCCTATGCATCGTCGCTCTCGAAGCCTTTCTGTGTCAAACTCGAACCGTTCTCGCTCCTCGTCTCCGTCGTCCGTGTACTGCGAATCGCCGATGGACTCGCCCAAGTGGCAAGGCTGCCAGTCATTCTTCTGTCCTCAGTACCGGGCGGTGGGCGATCAGCGGCAACGGTGCGGCAGTGTGCTCCGCGAATGCACCAGCTGCTCGGTGTACGTGTGTCAGGACTGTGTAGACGCGAACCCGCCGTGCACCTGTTCCTACTGTGAAGTCAACTATGTCTGCCCGAACTGTCTGAAGCTCCGCGAACAAGATGGCACCTGCCGCCGGCCGGAGGAAGAAAAAGCCCGACGTGAGCAGAAGTGGAAGAGGGACATGCAGATGCTGGAGGGAATTCTGGAGACCAAGCTGGCGAACGAGGTGGCAGAATTCGCAGGCCAATTCTTTGACTCCGTCGACCCGTCTGGCGTTGTCGTGGAAGAAGTGGAGGATATTGACCACCGTCTTCCTTCTCCGGGTCCTTCCCACATCGATATGCAGTCCGCATTGTCGGGTGCCAGGGAGTTGCCCGAACCACCTGTCACAGGCAGAGGTTAGTGTCTCCGGGGGGAACAGGTGGATTTGCATTTTCGGACGGTGTTGGTGATGAAGGACACGATCATGAACATTTTACTCGATTTCAAATGAGGCGTTGGTGGTACATCTGACTGGGGGTTTATCTTGTGGTGGAGATGCACTCAGCAAATATCCCATGAAACTGTTATCTTGTCTGTTAATAGCGCTTTTCTTAGCTAGACGGCGATGTGCAGGCCGCATAGCTCGTTTTGCGAGAGACACAGAGCGAGACTGAGCATTTCCGTGCTGGTGCGGTGGCTCGTTCTCTTCGATCTGTCTGCAGGAATCTGATAGACTCTCCTTTCTTCAGTACAGTGCGATGTATTTCGATGCATATGTTGCTATACGATCATGGTTCTACCACTGGCTGTCTCGTCGGCTACTGTTGCCCATACTCTCCGCCACTCCCTCGTAACCAAACTTCTTCTGTCGGTTTTAGATGGAACTCATTAAACAGACTTTTCAGCCGCCAATTATCTGCATACAGCTTCGGCTATTATGGTTATTGCCTATGGGAGCCTGGGGGCGTTCGCCAGGGACTCGGGTAGAAGGTAAGCTTCACCCTATATATATATCTCCCCTCGCCGTAGGAGAGGACAAGAAAAAGAAGACCGAAGACTTATGTCTAGTAAATCAAACACAATGGACCGTCCACTATCCCTCGATAGCTTTCCTTCTGAACTTGTCACCCACATAGCCTCGTACCTCTGCCCCGTCGAAGACTCAAGATACCAAAAGGCGCTCTCGCAACTTTCCCAAACATGCAGAGCGCTCAGAGATGACCTCCAACCCATGCTGTTCCGTGCATATAGTCACGGCTCACGGCCAGTATCTCATCTGATCAAGTTTCTCCGCGCCATCGTCTCACGTCCGGATCTCGCCGCGGCCGTCACGAAACTGACCTTCCACCAAATGCTGGACTATACGACACTTAGCACGACCGACAAACAATTCGTCGAGACATGCATCACGGACCTCGGCCTGCGTCCTCCCCCCGTCGACTGGCACCTCGAGAGCGAATGGCGACACACAATCCTCCAGACCTTGGTAGCATACACCCCAAACCTCCAGGTCCTCGATTTCCCAGTCAACGAAGAATGGAGCCTGGAGATCTTCGAGTCTTTCCCTGACGCGCGCAACGAGATCATATTCCCCCGATTGCGCACGCTCTCGATCTACTATTACTACATCAGCGGCGACCGCTGGGGCGTCGACTACAGCCAGGTCGCCCCGTTACTCGAGGCATCGCCGAATCTGGAGAATCTGGCTCTCCCCACCTTGGAGGGGTTCTACGAGGGTAGATCAGATCTCCCGGCTCTGGATTCAGTGAAAACGCTAGATCTCGGCGAGAGCGCGTCCGGCGCGTTCTTCGTCGTTTCAATCCTGACCCGCTGCACGTCCCTGCGGAAGTTTATCCTGCACTGGCTCTCCTCCACCGGGTACGACGAGAGCCACGAGGACTGGTCCATCGCCGAGATCTGGGACGCGATGGTGCACGCGAAGCAGACACTCGAAGAAATCACCTTCGAATCTAGCCTCGACATCCCCCTCGGAAGTCCAACAACGCACAGCGTCTCGTCTCTTGCGGGATTCACGAACCTGCGAGTTCTTAACGTCGACGGACGCTCCCTCGAAGCGATGTTCCAGGCATGGAGGCTCAAGACCGGAGGCGTCGACGTCGGCGAGTTCGTGGAACAGCTCCTTCCCGCTGGGATTACCCGGTTGACGATCTGGGACCCGAACCATGTCTTGATCCCGGCGCTTTTGGCGCTTGCCCGGTGCAGGGCCCGGGGGGTGTATGAGCGTCTGGTGCAGGTCACGGTTGGCTCGTCGTCTGTGTTTAATTGCTGGATGCCACGGCCGGATTGGTCCAGGAGTGAAGGGGCGTTGAGGCGGGAATTTGCTAGCGCTGGGGTGCAGTTGGATTTGGAGATCCCGTATATCCCGCCTGAGATGCTGAATTTTATGATGCTAGGGGGTTTTATGGGGTAGAAGCTATGGTGTGGTTTGATTTTGGAAAGCAGAGTTGATTCTATGTTATTGTTTCGCATAAACTTCGTACGGTAGGAGAAGGGGCAGATATGCCCTTGTAGAGTGTACATAAGATTGCATGCTTAGTCAGGTCATAGTTATGCGTTATGCCCCGCCTACAGAAGCTACTCGAAGCTGTTAGCTTTCCTTCCTCTCTTCGCGGTCTCGTTTCCTTCTTTCGTACATAATTCCTCATTTGATCAACCAGCCTGTACTCTGTATGTACCAAGATCCCTGCATTTACGGAGCCCGCGTCCTTCTTTCCCACCCCTCACCAAGCAACAAGATCCCCACCCCGCCTCCGCGCAGCTGCTCACTAACAGCTTAGACAATGTCCTCCACCGACCCGGAACAGAATCCTCCTCCCAGCGATGTCGCCGAGCGTGAGCGCGAGGAAAAAGAGCGCAAGGCCAAGGAAGACGCCGAACAGGCCCAGCTTCCCTACAAATGGACCCAGACCATCCGCGACGTCGACGTGACCATCCCCATTCCGGCCAATATCAAGGGCCGCGACATGGATGTTGTGATGACCAAGACCAAGATCAAGGTGGCGATCAAGGGACAGGAGCCGCTGATTGAGGTAGGTCATGTTTTGTCTCTATCGTTCGGTTCCGGTTTAATGCGACCTTATTTGTCGCTGATTGCGCGGAGTCATTGTCAAACGGAAAGGAGACTGCGTGCTGATTTATGATGTGACAGGGCGACTTCCCCCATCCGATTATTGTCGACGAGAGTTCCTGGACGCTGGAGACCACGTCTCATCCCCCCGGCAAGGAGGTCTCGCTGCATCTGGATAAGGTGAACAAGGTGGAGTGGTGGCCGCATGTGGTGACGACGGCGCCGAAGATCGATGTCAGCAAGATCACGCCGGAGTCATCGAAGCTGAGTGATCTCGATGGGGAGACTCGCGCCATGGTCGAGAAGATGATGTACGACCAGCGACAGAAGGAGATGGGTGCGCCCACGAGTGATGAACAGCGGAAGATGGACATCTTGAAGAAGTTCCAGGCGGACCATCCTGGTATGACTTTCCCGTTCTTACATGTCTGGACTGAGCTAACCTTTTGACGCGCAGAAATGGACTTTTCGAATGCGAAGATCGGCTAAGAGGCCATGGTCTATGCTAATGTGTATGAGTTAATGAGCATCGTATTCTATTAATTATCCTGCCAAGGCGGCTTCAGCCTCGTGTTCCAATTCTATCATTCTATTGCAATTGATAATAATAGAGCAAGCCTGGCTGTTCCATGATTTGCGGTGGCGCCGAATACGAGAATTGCCTATTTGAGACTAGAGCCATCTCCACCCATCATCTCTTCATCCACTCGCTCTCGTGTACTTCCAACACCTCAACAACTGCAGTATCACACACGAACTCGTTCAGCCCCTGCACATCAGCCCCTATTCATACGCTGGAGGGCACCGACTCGGTAGGCGTGAGGATGCAACTGCTCAGCCTCACTGACTCAATGCTTGGCATCCGAGTGTATACTCATCGCATGTTCTCTATCATATAGCTGCTGCCTTCAACATACAAAGGCCCTTCCGGCAACAGTGACTAGTCACATAGCAAATCCATAATTTATGCTGGAACCGATACCAAACGTCATGCTGGCGACTCCATCCAACACAAACCCTACCCGGATACTCCACCCGGAGAATCCTCACAAGCTTAGCGGTCCCTTGCAGGGCCAGAAGAGTCTATTCCGTGTGGCATTACGACCGGCATCCGGATCTGGAGATACTAGCACAAGCGAAAAGCCCGCAGACAAGATCTACCACGCGCGACGGCCGCACCGGAAGTCCCGTGCCGGATGTGCGGTATGCAAACAGCGCCGGGTTAAGGTACATTGTTCCCCGCATACTGCTATATGGTTTTAGAATGCTGACCCTAGACCCTGTCAGTGCGATGAGACTAAACCGCATTGCTTGCGCTGCCGAAAGCACGGTGTCGAGTGTACCTATGAGGCTAGCAAAGTGCGTACTGTTTCGCGGGGAGGCCCAGATATCGCTTCCCCTGACGCAAGCGCCTTTTCAATGGCTGTGATTGCTGTCTCAAGTGAGATCGACAGGCTATTAGATGTCAAATCCCGAGATGGACGATTCTCGGCCAGTCTCTGGGCGTTGCAACATTTTTCCGCTGCTACGTCGCCGACGGTCAGCGAGGGGCTTCCTCAAAGGATCATGCGATGCAAAATGATCCAACTAGCCTTTGAAGTAAGCAGCTACACCTATCCATACATAATATACGCCTAACATAAGAAGAACCCGCTTCTGATGCACGGCATCATCGCTACCGCCGCATCCCATCTCCGCCACTGCGTCCCAAACAACACGCACTACAAGCTGCTCGAAGCCCACCACTGGCAGCGTTCGATCAGCCAATATTCAAAGGAGCTATCCGCCGGCGTCGGACCGCGCAACATGGATCCACTCTTCTCCAACTGCCTGCTCATGACCGTCCACTCATTCAACCTGGAGACGTACAACCCGCGTAGCTCATTCGTCTTTTCCGACGACCCGGACGCCCTGAACTGGCTCCAGGTGCAGAGCGGCCTACGCCATCTCCTAGGCTTCGCACATCCCTGGCTCACCAGCAGCATGTGGTGGGAGATGTTCAAGATCCCACGAGAAGAAAACCCGCTCTACGACGACCACCGTCCCGGCCGCGAGGGCCTGCACCCGCTCCTTGCGGATATCTGCGACATCGACGACACCACCACCGAGGAGACGAACCCGTACCTCTGGCCACTGCGTATGCTCACGCCGATTCTGACTCTCGAGCGGTCCATCAAGAGTCTCACGCAGTTCACGAACTTCATGGGCCGCCTGTTGCCGGATTATATGGAGAAGCTGGCGCAGAAGGACCCGCCGGCGTTGGTCATCCTCAGCTGGTGGCTGGCGCTCATGTATTCGACGAATCTCTGGTGGGCGGAGACCCGCGCCCTGTCGGAGTGTACTGCTATCTGTATGTATCTCGAGGACAGCGATGACACGCGGATATTGGAGCTGCTAGAATTTCCGGCAGAGACGATTGGGTATTTGTTACCGCATGTGCAGGATCGTATAGCTAGTTTGCTTTAGGGGAATACCGGATTTCAGGTTGTCTGGGTTAGGTAAAGCTGACAATTGCCATTGATGCCCAGGATTAGATAAAAAGCGACGTACTACCTTGTCTCGCACGGTGGGAGGTTTTTAGTATGGTAGATATGATGTGGTTCTATGATTGATTTGTATGCACATGGTCCGTGTTGAGCTTTAAGTACCTGCGTACAAAGCGGCACTTCCCATGTGAACATGACGTCTAGATGCATAATGCTGGACCAACAACACTGCGATATGAATTCGGAATATAAATACCTATCGCGACATCCCTTGACCGGTGGTAGTGTACCTATCAAGCTATCATCTCTCTCAATGTCGAATGTATGTCCATTATCAATTATGTATGTAGATTATGTACGGTACCCCGCAACGCCAATGCAAGATGCAAACCAATCCGCCATCATAAATCATGCCCGTCATATATCCCATGCACAATACCAAGCCCCGCAACAAATCAAGGAAAACACAAAAAACACACCGTCAGCGACTCTCCCAGGAGAATCTCCTCGAAGAACCCCCAGCTACCTGCTCATCGAGGCTACGCCTCACTGCCGCCCCACGAGCCAGCGACAACGTCCCCCGCCGCTGGAGCACCGGCGGCGGCGGCGCAATCTGCACCATGGCCGGGGGCTGCATATGCCCCGAGGAAACAGACATTGACCGCCGCGACGGTACAGGCGACCAGGCCCGCGGCGAATACGGCGGGGGCGGCGTCTCGCGCGTGGCGGTCGATGTGTTCCCGTAGCTACTAGGGAAGGAGATGGCGGAAGAGGCGTCCGAGGTGAGGTCCTCTGGCCGTTGGCCTTGTGGTGTGTGTCTGTCGTCGTCGAAGTAGTGTGCTTTTTCGTCAGGGTGTGTTGCTGTCTCTGAGGATATGGGCGGATCGCGCATGTGCGCTTCTAGGGTCTTCTCTTGGATGCTCCGGGGTCGTGGGGTGTATGCTGGGAGCGGGATGATGGGGGTGTAGCCGTCGTCTTCGACGGAGTGGTTGTGGTGGTGGTGATTGTAGTTAGGGTTGTGGTTGTGACTGTGTTGATGGGTGGATTGGGTTGACGCCGACTGGGCTTGGTTCTTGGTGTTTGGACCAGTCCAGCAGCCGCAGAGGGAGGAGAAGAATGACATGGTGCCGATTACTTGGTTGGAGTAGAAGCACGGCTAGTTCAAATGGATGAATCGATCTATGCGGATGACTTGTACGCAACCATGCACGAGAGAAATGACAAAGTGTCTACTGAAGGTCAAATTTGACCCTCCACGGACAGGGTATGACAGACAGAGAGAGCGAGAGAGAGAAGTAGATGAGGCTGAGCAAAGAAGACGGAGGAGACAGCAGATGACACGTGCGGAGGCCGTCGATCCCTCAGGCATCCACATTATCCCCCGCGTCGTCTGATTGGCTGCGCCCTATCAGTCACGTACGGTATCGGCAGGGGGCCGGTATCGCTGCCTGAGGCGCTTCTCCACCCCGCCAATTTTTATCTTTTCACTTTTCTACTCCGAGCCTTATCGATCTCCTCGTCCCTCTTCTCTCCACCAACTCCCCTCCAGCAACAATGGCCCCTGTCCCACCCGCCGACGAGTTCGAAACCGTCGTCCGCAACGTCCAACCGCCCACTGTCCCGCCGCATCGCTCGCACGACCCCTCCAACAACCTGAAGCGCACCGACCCTTTCCAATTCGGCTCGCGCTACCTCGAAGAAGGCGACGACGTCTATGAATTCAACGCGTGGGACCACGTCCAGCCGGACGATGAGTTCAAGGCCTTCGCCGAAGAGCAGTACAGCAAGCAGCGCGCCGCCCCGGTGTCCGAGTTCGACAAGAGCCGCTTCAACTCCGACCCCGCCAAATGGTGGAACCGCTTCTACCAGAACAACACGGCGAATTTCTTCAAGGACCGCAAGTGGCTGCGCCAGGAGTTCCCTGTGCTCGCGGACGTGACGGCCGCCGACGCCGGGCCCAAGGTCGTGCTGGAGGTCGGCGCCGGCGCGGGCAACACCGCCTTCCCGCTGCTGGCGAACAATGCGAACGACCAGCTGATGGTGCACGCGTGCGACTTCTCCAAGACCGCGGTCCAGGTCATGCGCGACAGCGACCAGTACGATACTAAGCATATGGTGGCGGATGTGTGGGACGTGTCGGCTGTGCCGGACGGCGAGAACGACTCCCTCCCGCCGGGGTTGACAGAGGGGTCCGTCGATGTGGTGATCTTGATTTTTATCTTCTCCGCCCTCGCCCCGGACCAGTGGGAACGCGCTATCCGCAATGTCTATCGCGTGCTGAAGCCCGGTGGTCAGGTGTTGTTCCGCGACTACGGGCGTGGCGATCTGGCCCAGGTGCGCATGAAGAAGGGTCGCTATCTCGATGAGAACTTTTACATCCGCGGTGATGGCACCCGCGTGTACTTCTTTGATCGCGACGAGTTGGAGAAGATGTGGGGTCGGTGGACTATGGAGAAGGGCCTGTCCGTCACCGATGAGGAAGAGGTCACCGGAGCGTTCGACATTAAGAAGTTGGCTGTCGATAACCGCTTGATCATCAACCGTCAGCGCAAGATCAAGATGTACCGGGCCTGGATCCAGGGACAGTTCTTCAAGCGAGAAGTGCCACCTTCCGAGGCGAAGAACGAGTCCTGATTGCCCGGTACCTGCAAAACAGCGGTCCTCAGGGGCACGCCGCAATATTCTCCACCTGCCGCTCCAGAAGACAAGACAGGTGTATTAACCATGTTGACGCCCCAATAGATGCGCACGAGAGGCAAATCTCAACCAGCACTCGCGTCAGGTCAAGCCGATCCGAGAAGATATCAGACCTTAGATGGACATAGATACGATGTTACGATTTTCCAACATATATACTTGGTTTCTAGGAAGGTCGATGGCCTACTCTTTCCAGCTGATGTTCTTACAAGAAACATGTGACGGGAAAGCAGGTTCCAAGGTTGTATATAAGAATTAGAACGTTAAGTTAGCCTTGCATCCTAGTAAGTATCTGGACTCTTCTAAAAGTATAATATACGCAAAGTAATACGCCTTAATCGGTCCGCGGATCATCACGGGCAACTCTTGCCGCTCTGGAGGTTCAGCTTCAACTGGAATTTGGCCTTAGACCCCTATCTTAACTTAGTGACGCTGTCCTTCTTCCATCCGCGAACACCCACGATCCAGATTCTGGAATATTCTCTTACGGCGCGGAAGCCATACTTTGCCTTCTTTTTGTCTGCCTCATCTAGGCCATTCAAGCAATCGGTTTGCACTGCGTGGAGCTGCTTGTAAACTTATCGAGGGACGAATTGGCCTAGAGAGAGGCTTATAGTGGGACAGAAAAAAGGCCCCAGGGGCAGCGCTGTGTTCCAAAACGGCAAATGATTCCAAAGCATGTACTGCTGAACCAGTCTCGCTAGGAAATGATTTCTCATGCACAGTATCGCAGACTGACATGGGTGATTGGAATCAGTTATCCGGGTTGCAGTCCATGATGTGGAATCATTCTCAAGCTAGATAGTATAAAAAGGACGACTGAACCATCCTTGAGCTCATCTGTCCCACTTCAACTTAACTATCTATCGTTTAACAATCGCCCGTCCGCAGTCCATAACATCAAAATGCTTGGCTCAGGAAATCACGTCTGCGGAAATGTGTCGTTCGTATTCTCTGGTGAGCCTCCACTTCCATTTTTCCCCTCAGCATGAGGGGGGACTTCATTGTATTGCGTCGAAGCGCTCATAGGACTAATATCTGAAACCTGCAGGTGAACCTGCTATGACAGCCCTCTGTCACTGTATGGACTGCCAGAAATGGAGCGGCAGCGCATTTTCGTCCAATGTAGCCGTTCCGACTGCGCAATTCTCAGTCACGAAGGGCCTACCCAGAAACCCAGAAACCGGGCCCGAATTGGAGTTTCTGGCAAAGAACATCGTCTTTTCTTTTGTGGTGGTAAGTGAATGTTCCCTCCGCTACGTGAATTCGGTAAATTGACAGCCATAGACTGCGGTACAAGTCTCTATTCGCAGCCCGAAGGCATGCCCGGGATCACGCAGATCAAGACCGGTAGTCTTCAGGAGACAAACATACCGATTGCAGCGGAGATCTTTGTGACTAGACGTCGAGAGTATGTGTCTCCGGTTGCGGGTGCTATTCAAGCGAGCGAAATGCTTTGAATAATGACCTTCTGTCGAATGTCCGTGACGCTTTTGATACCTGAATATGAATTCGCATCTACCGATAGACCTACTTTAAGCATAGCCGAAGGCAAGGCAACTGTCAATCAATACATACTATCATATCACTAAGTAAATAAAGCAAGTCTATTCGTCATCATCGCTCTGCAACCTCAAGACAGGTCAATGTTGAATTTCAATGTACAGCATGCTGAATACGAGTGCATCATCTGGTATCGTGGGAATAAACAGCTCGGACACTGCAGGATACCAAGCGAATATGTACAAGAATAGAAAGAACCGAAAGTCAAGTGTAACTCCATCCATGCGAGCGCTGTGAAAAAGCAAGTGCCGGCATGGATAAGCACGGCAGAAATCTAAAGTCACCGAAAGGGAGGTGTTGTCAAAAGTCTATTTTGGACGGCATGGTAACATCACCATTACGCAGACAGATTGGGACATTCGCCCTGAGCCCGCTGGAACGCTACTGCGAACAAGTCCTGCATAGCGCAGTAGTGGAACAGAATGCCACCCAGCACAGCAAAATGCCAGATGTTGTGACTGCCACCGACATAGTCGAAAAGTCCCGGACGCCAGCGTTCTGGAACCTGAGACGCATAAATGCAGGCCCCAGCGAAATAAACAAGAATGCTCTTCACAACAGGCGCGTAGAAATAAAGACACCACTCGAAACCGCGAGTGTAAGTGAGCTGGGCCAGCGGGGCAAATCCAGTGAGCGCGAGGGTAACGTAAAAGGCCACTCGAACCCAAGCGAAGTCGGCGCGGTTGAATGTCGGGTGCCAGGGGAGGACCACACCGCCAATACCCAGGGACATGGTGGCGAGAATGTACGTCCATCGTGATACCGGCTCGCAATAGAACGCAGTGTATTCTGTTGTGACAATCGAGGCGGCCACAAGCATGGAGATACCGGTGTAATCGACGCAGGCGAACCGCTCCATCAGTCCCTGGTTTGCAATGCTGTTCATGGTATGCCAAAGGGTGCTGCAGACTAGGCACTTGCACGCAGCAAAGAAGAAGACCGCCGCAACGAACACATCAGTTTTGGTGCTTAGGTGGAAGTTGGGGTTCAGCGGATAGAAGTAAAAGGCCACCGACAGAACGATGAAAAGACCGATCAGATGGGACCAGATGTTGACCAACTCGTTGGAGAAGGTGAACATGGAGGTGAAACATTCAACCTTGGAATGGGTAAAGCGATAGCCCTGGAGGATGTGGGGATTGATCCGCCACGGATGGGGTAAGTCGGCGTAGGTGATCAGCCGTTTCTCCTGTGCTAACACAATAGCACGGTCGATACTCTCTCGCAGAGCCTCCTTGGCCCGTTCCATACCCTCATCGACGGCTTCCCGAGCCTGGACCAGCTTGGAGTCGACCGCCTTCCAACCATCATCCAGGGTACCGTAAATACCTCGGTCCCGAACCGCATGGGCCCGGGACTCCAGCTCGGTGAGAAACGACTCCATCAAGCGAATACCCACCTGGGCCTTCTGTTCCAGAGTCTCCTTGGTCGCCAGAGCATCCTTGTAGCGATCCTCAAGCGTCTCCACCAAAATCTTGGCCCGCTTCTTGCCACCTCCCATGAGTTCCCCCGAAGCGAAGGAACATGAATCTCTCACTGCCTCCAGCGTGGCATATCCTCTGCGCAGACTGGAATCGATTTGGACCATGTGGGCCTGGCGATATTCTTCGATCCAGTGCATGCGTCTCTCCATCTCGGCGAGGAAGAGTTCCACCTAGGACGGGTCAGAGGTGTCAATGAAAATGGAGTGACCAGCATCCTTACCCTTAAAAACACAGCATCGGCATCATAGTCACAAGACAGCTTCCGTGCCGTGTGGAAAGAGTGTCTGCGTCGTCGATCCCGGACGAGGGCCGTCTCCTCGCTTGGGGTGGGCGCATAAGAGGTGGAGAGGGCCTCGTCGGGGTATGACTCAATGGTCATGGATTGAGCGGAACACGCCATGACGGGATAGCGTAGGGTCGTAGGAATAATTGTTATAACATCAATTCGGCATGACCTGGAGGGAGTGGACGTCAGGACTGGGGTTTCCGGGGAGACTGATTTGGTTGGGGAGTCGGAAATTAACGGAGAAGGCGGGAGGGACGTACTCAGGGGAAGAACAGAGACGCGGTGGTGGACTATAGGGAATAAGGAGAGGACGAGGAGAACCTCATGAACATCCACAGCAGAGAGAAAGGGAAGTAATAAGAGAGAGAAAGAGAGGGAGAGATAAGCGGCTGGGCAGAAAGAGAGAAGGGGAGAGAAAGAGGAGGAGGAGGAGTGGTGGGGAAGGAAAAGGTAGCGCCAAACAAATCAAACCGCCGAGACGCCCGGCGTTTTCCACTTGTCGCTCTCATTTGTTCAGCCTTACCACCTTCATATGAATTCTTCCGCCGTCGGTTCTCTGCCTCCGCCTATTACATACATCTAATCGCCTCAACTTCACCTTCATCGCCCGAAGCTTTTTCTTCCTCCTCGCCACCCACCATGGCCATCCGTGATATCGTCGCCGAGCCCTCCCTACTCCCCGTCTTGAAGACCAGCGCCGAGACCCGCGAACAATGCGAGAAACTCCTCTCGTTGTTAGATCCGACCGCCGAGTCCACGACTTCTAACCCGGAAGAAGCCATCCTCGCGGCATCTAGAGAACAGAAACAACTTTTCGCCCTTCTGGCTCGTCTCCGTGGCCAGAATCGGGAGGCGATCTTCCGTGTCCGAGAGACGAAACAATCCACCGCCGAAGCTCGCCAGGAAATCGATCGGCTCCACCTCCAGCTTCAGAACCTGTACTACGAGCAACGACATCTCACAGGGGAGATTGCGGCATGCGAATCATACGAGTGAGCATTGGACTCCGTTCTATCGTCCATTGTCAAGAACTAACTGGATACTCCTTTAGTCATAAGTACCTGTCGCTTCCGTTGATCCCCGTGGAGGAGTTCTTCGAGCTCTTCCCCGAACATCGCGAGTCGAGTGAGCATGAGCTAATGATCGCGCGCATCAACCACGAACACGCAGAACGGGAGAAATTGGAACAGGCCCGACAGGAATTGCTGAAACGCAAACAGGCTCTCATTGCGGAGAACAACAAGCGCAAGGAGGATCTGGCCAATCTGGACAAGGATCTGGAGCGATTTATTGATGTATGTGTCACCCTGTCTCGGCTCAGATGCGACAATGGCTGACAACTATTGAACAGGCTGCGAAACCGATCCAGAAGATTTTCGAGAAAGAATATTAGATCGACTTGGTTGTAATGGAGTCTTCGGGTTATGGGCGTTTTGGTTGAGATACCCACGGTGATTAGCCGTTTGATGAATATGAATCTTATAAAGTGGTAATAATACAAAAGTAATGTTGAATGAGTTGGACTGCCATCTTAATCAATTGACTTCTAGTTATATCTATCCATCGCGGTCCGTATTGTAGTGTTGTAATCCAGCCGAGGCGGAAGGGGATCGCCGACACTTGTCCTCCGCCTTCGTTCCCTCGCATCCAACTCCCTCAACTCCTCACTCGCAGTTCTCTGCCCCTCGCTCCCACTTGCTTGCAAAAGCATGTCCTGCTCATGACTGGCAAGATTGAAGACCTTGCGTCTTCGCAGACTACCTCCCTGCCATCCTCCACCTCCACCATGAGCTCCAAACCCGCCGCGCAGCGCCTCCCTCCGCCGGAGAAGCCAGAGGCTGTCTGGACCCGGGTCAAGGTCGTGGCCGCTTTCTGGGCCGTGGTGATCTTCTTCGGCTTCCCGATCTGGTGGAAAACGACTTCAATCTACCGGACTCGATTGCCTATTGAAGACATGGTCGATTGGGCAGACGGAAAGGTAACGGTTCTCCGTGGCCATAGGGGTACGCTTTGCTGACGATGCCTTCACTAGACTTGTCGTCCGGTCTTTCCGCTGGAGATCCGATTTGAAACTCCGTCCCTACCTGATGCCGAGGCGCAACATCTCCTCCGAACGACCCAGCATGCCCTCGATGACCTCAACGAGTTCTCCGCCCATCACCTCCGATTGAAGCTCTCCGAAGATGGCCATCCTGTCGCGAACACGAGAGACGATAGACTTCCACATATGACTACCGACGGGACGGCTGATGCGGCATTGACTGTGCGACTCCTTCCAGAGGAAGACTTAACAAGTCCCCGATCTCAGCTCCATCTTGACACGACCCAACTCGATGTATATTACCCCCCGACACAGATTCCTCCCCCTTCTACCTCCAACCCGCCACTGTCTGCGTACATTGCCGGCGAACTACAACAGCTATTCACTGAAGAGAAGGC
>NT_165928.1:287815-423095 GCF_000149615.1 Aspergillus terreus NIH2624 | reverse complement strand
ATAATGCTCGTGTAGCGCAGGCGGAGGCGGAAACGCAGTTTCTTCGAGAAGAGCATGGTGGGCCAGGTGTATTTCCCAGATGAACACAAGGTGGCGGTCTACCTGCCCCTATTGGGACCGGTGGGTGTGCCACTCGTCGTGGGTCTTCTGCGGGAGGTCAAGAGAATGATCGCCATCTGGAAGGCCCGTAAGAGTGAGTCGTAGTTAGGGCTGTTTACTTAATATAGTATATAGTATATTGTTCGGAATATTATCAACTTTAAAGAAACCATGCAGATTATATTTTACGCGTATTAGGGCGTTTCAAGCAACCGAATGGCAACGAGGATATCAGTCTATATACAACCCACACAATATGCCAGACAACGAATATCGACGCGCATACAATGGACAACAGCAAAGCTCCTACACACGAGGCACTCGAAGCCCATTATGATCCTTTGGGGGCGTCGCAGGCGCAGCCCCGTCCCTCGACCGGGCAATCATATCCGAAAAGGTCGTATTCGGCCGTATCATAGCACTGGGATACGGCTCCGGCCTCAGCACCGCCGTACTCGCAAACACGCCAGGCGGCGTATACACCTTGATACTCTCTGTGCTGGGCTGACGACGCGGCACCGCCTTCCGCGGCATGATAGGCAGCGGCGGCGGCACCTCTTTCACGGAGGTAGTACCATCCGGCGTCTGGACGGTGATCTTGGGCGCTCCGCCGAACAGACTCTTGACACGGGTGCCGGTGCGGTGCAGCATGGAGCGGGCGCCGTCAGAGTTCCGTTTCGGCGGCCGACTGAGCAGGAAGTCGGTCCGACAGGCGCTGTCCTCGGAGGGGATGGGGTCGGAAATTCCGATCAGCGTTCCTGTGGACGTGCGTTTTGTGTTCTGGGCGACCCGCACCGACGCGGGGAGGTGTCTCGCCTTGTACTGCCGGATGCAGCGGGCGAGAAGGAGGGCGAGCGCGGCGCCGCAGACTGCGCCGGGGAAGAAGCCGGCGACGACGGCGCCAGTGGGGAACGAGGGGCACGAGGAGGAGAAATTGGTGGTGGAGTCGGCGACGGCGACCTTGGAGGTGGATACGCGCGGGTAGTTGGATGTGTAGATGAAGGTTGGGACTGTGGTGTCGGTGGTGATGGTGGGCGGGTCACTTGCGGTGGATTTGGCGGTTGTGAGCGTGGAGGTGGACTGGGATTGAGGGAGCTTTTCTGTGGTGGTTGGTTCGGTGGTCTTTGCGCTCTTCGTAGATGATGTGCTCTCTGTGCTCTGTGTGCTTGCTGTCGTCGCTGTGCTTGAGGTGGTCACGCCGTCCATGACACATACATTACTCCCGTTACAGGAGTATCCGAATGGACAGCACGAATCTCCGCAAGTAGGTAGTTTTCCATTTAGCTTGGTTGTTTTAACGGGGTTTCTGGGGTGGAGAGTGGCGTTTTGGAGCTGAACGTTGCAGGGTATAGGCTCGATGTAGTCGCAGCTCTGGCCTTCCGGGCAGCAGATGACGGAGCTCCCTTGGTCAAGACTGATGCATGTTGACGATGTCGGACAGCAGAAAGAGGCTAGTAGGTTGGCATTCGAGCATGTTTTGTAGGAAGCTGGACAGGCGTTTCCGTCTCGTCGCGTGATAGACGCAGCGTGGCTTGGTAGAATGGCCGCTATGAATGTGAGGAGAAGAAGTGTTGTCGGTCGTCTGGCCATGTTGTTCATGTGTGAGGTCGAGCTTGGAACAGTGAGTGAAGGGAGGGGTTTAGTATATAAGAGTCAGGTGTACCCAGGTAAAGACAGAGGTTGGAGTAAAGAGAACAATGAGAACAACCAGGAGATGACAAAGAGACCCCATTTTTCGACCTGATATGGCCACCCAGAGATCCAAATAGCCTCACTTGGAGGATAGGCGCCCAAGCATTTTGAGAGCAACCCTGGTTTCATGTTGCAGAGAACCCAGAGATATTGCAGCTGTACGCGCTGTCTGCTTCCCGGAATAGAACCGGGAGCGAGTACTGAGCCGAATCATGAATAGGAGTTGATATAGGCGCCAGACAGGCATGACAGGTGGGCCGATGTTTTTATTTTCGTCAGGAAGGGGAGTGAGCGCGTAGAGAAGAGAAAGCAACACTAGATGAGACGACGGTGGACGTTGAAATGTTCAGAAGCGCCGGAGTAGATCGTGGGACGCTGATTGGTCTGCAGTTGGCGCCCGCTTATCTCAGCCACGCTACTCCCGAACAGGCAACGGAGCGGATGGAGATGAAATTCTTCGGTTTGTCGCTGTTGCTCTCGCTCTTCTCCGCTGTGTTCCTCACTAACCCACGCCGCCATCATGCTTCCCAGACTTCTTCGGCCGCAGGCTCCGCTGCGTGCGGTCTCCTCCCTCTCCCAGGTACGCTTTTTCCGCGGTCCCAATGGCCACCCCGGCGCTAACGGTTGCATCCTGATAGAAACCCGTCTCCGCGCTCCCACGCTTCCAAACTCGAGGCCTGCACCGCGTTCCTCAGCTCACCCACGACTCCTACTTTAAAAACAATGGCATTCCGGAGCTGCTATCACCCGAGGCGTTTGACTTCTCGTGGACGCAATATCAGACCCTCCTCATTGACAAGCTGAACCTTTTGACGCAGGGTGAGCTCCGACACCACTCCGCGGGATCCTGTTTGCAATCTCGCGCAGGAAGACAACCGAATTGGAAGACAATTGCTGATGGATAGGTCAGACACTGTTGATGCCGATGCGAAACCTGGAGAACTGCTGGTCAAGTACTCCCGGCGCCCGGAGATGGCGTCCGTCTTCAACTACGCCTCGATGGCCCACAACAACCACTTCTTCTTCAACTGCCTGGTGAGTGGTGCCGTTGCTGTATAGACAGCGAATCCTTCAATTCTGACTGCGTCTGGATAGTCCCCCACGCAAACCCAGATCCCGGACAAGTTCGCCAAAGACATTGTCGACACCTGCTCCTCTATCGAATCCCTGAAGCTCGACTTCCTGGCCACCGCCAACGCCATGTTTGGACCGGGATTCGTGTGGCTGGCTAAGAACCTTGAGCGGGAAGGCCTGATGCACATCTTCTGCACCTACAACGCCGGCTCGCCCTACCCGGCCGCGCACTCCCGCCGCCAGCCGGTCGACATGGCCACTCACTCGCCCGACGCTCCCCTGGGCAACCAGTTTGCTGGCGCTATGGGCGCGCACGCCGCCAACCAGAAGAGCCTGGCCCCCGGCGCTGTCGACGTCCAGCCCATTCTCTGTGTCAACACTTGGGAGCACGTGTGGATGATGGACTACGGTATCGGCGGAAAGGCCGAGTACCTCGAGCGGTGGTGGGATCGCATCAACTGGGAGGCGGTGTTCGACAACTACAACGCGGTGAGCTCGATGAAGGGTGCGCGGAATGCGGCCACCCGTAACCGCAGTCTGAGCATGCTATGAAGAGATCGCGTGGCTGCGGAATAGCATGGGCTGGTCGGTGGTGATTTCATCATTCATGTCTTGATATTGTATTATATACTACATGGTTTCTTGGCTGTTCCGGATTTCCTTCTCATGTGAGTCTAATTGTACAGCGATTGATCGCACGATAGACAAAAGAAAACAACCTCTATCATCTTTCTATGTATGATACATGATGCCAAATCCAATCAGGCCTAACTCCTATATACACCAACACTCCCCAGCACACAACGCAGTACCCGGACTGTAGCAAGTCTACCTCCGCACAACCTGCTCAATCCTCTTCTCAAACGCCTCAATCATAACCCCAGCCATCTGCGCCTCGACCGCACTCATCATCATAGCATGAAACTGACTCCGAAACTCAAACCGGATCTGCAACCGCACCTCCGTCTGCGCCCCGCGCGGCACAAGCTCCCACTTCGTACTCAGATACTCAAAGATACCCTCGTTCGCGCCCGGAAACCCGCTCGGATCCTGGCCGTCTTTCGAATCGACCCCGAACTTCGCCCCGCTGCGCGCCTCGACCACCCACCGGGCGCGGTCGCAGTCCACCCGCGACGTGAACGTCTCGCTGAGGGGGCCGTAGCCGACCGTCAGAAACGCGCGCGACGGATACCCCGTCTGCGGATCGCGCGCGGTCACGGTCGACTCGGTTAGGAAGGGGAGGAATTGCGAGTAGGATTCGACTGAGGCGATCACGTCGAAGAGCGGTGCGGGCGGGTAGGCGAGTGTGCGGGTCGCGGTGAGGGTGCGGCCGGAGCCGTTGCCATTGCTGTTGTTATTGTTGTTGTTGGGAGAGGATGGGAGGAGGGAGGAGAGAGATGGGAGGTTGAATTGTCGGATTGGGGTGAGGTTCGGAGGGAGAGTCGGGGAGGACGGTGTTGTTCGCGGTGTTGGTCGGAGGTGAACGGATTGCGGGAGAATGCGACGCTGCGCTAGACGGCGCGTTTGGCGACTGAGGTGTCGCGGGGCGGCGAGGTTCATGACGGGGGTGAACAGGTTGGAGGTGGTAAAGCAGTCAATTTATTCATCGAGGTGATCAGAATGACTTTTTTGCTTCCGGCGGATTCGGGATCGACGCCAACCAGTTCGGGACGTGCCGAGGATCTATACTCCGTACCTACACTGTACGGAGATTGAAACTATTCTTTATTACATTCTTTAGAACTATCCCAATGCATATATTAGACAGGCCGTATCCCTGAATCCATCGTCCGCTCTGCGTATAAACCCAGAATTTGCTGGTCCCAAAGGCCCTATTGAAGTCAGCTAGTGTTACAACTTTCCCTCAGGTGATACTCTTACCCAGTCTATGCTTGTCGGTGCGTCTATCATCTCCTCGATCACGTCCAGAGATGCGAAGGAAGGCTCGACTGATTCCATGTGGGTTGGAACGTTTTCCACAGTCGCATCGAGGGTATACGGCTGGTCGTTCGGGTTTTGCCAGCTTCCGTATGGAGGAGGGTCTAGTCACTGTCAGTGATCCCTGATACCATTCGGATATTAATGTCGCCATGATCCTACCAAGTACTGTGCCAGCTGGCGCCTGCATTTGGGCGTCACTTGAAGGCTGTTCAGGCTGCTGTTCCTGCAGCCCCTTCTGAACTCGACGAAGCATGATCGTCAACGCAGCATATGCCTTCTGCGCATCGGCCGACTGTCGACGCGACTTCCCAAAGATCTCATGCGAAGCCTGCAGGACGCTTAAAAGATCCTCGCGTCCTTTGATAACCACGGCTATATCGTTGGGTGGTCTCCTCTCGGCTCCGCCATTGCCATACGACAGCTCCAGGCAAATGATCATCGCAGCAAGAACATAGTCTGCGTACTGAAGGGAGTTGGGAAACAGGCGATCCCGGTACAATATTCCACCAGGCTGGGTCTCGTTGTACAAATTCGCCTGGTTCTTGAGGATTTCCTTCGATGCACTCAGACATGCCCAGCGGGAATATGCATAACGGTTACTATGCACTTCGCCGAGGAATCGCCGGTGCAGCACACAGCGGCTCTTCTGATAAAGGACCTCCAATGTAAAGCGCTGCAAGATAAGCTCTGGGGGATCCATTATCGACTCTTCGATCGGTCGAATGCGAAACGCTTGCGGGAACTGGTCGTGCGCTTCTTCCAGTTGTCGATCGAGTTCAAGAGTTTCTTCATACGTTATGGGCTCCCGCGAAAACGCAATATCGGATATCTTGCCAAATACATCCATGACCCTCCCCTTGGCTCTGGTGTACAACAGGCGCGTCATTTCTGTCTCTGGGCGCGAGGGTGGGAGTTCCTGCGTGTCTTCGCCGAAGTCCTCGTCTGACAGGTTGCGCGGGAGTTCCACGTCTTGCTGCCAGTCCTGGATTGTCCGGGGAACACCGACCTGGAATGAAACGAGCGTATCCAACTGTCTCAGTGACGCCCACAGTCGTCGTCTCATTTCTCCGGTAAATGGTGAGATTTCCGGGAAGTGGCGTGGATCACGATGATAGCCGGAACGCATTGCGAGCTTGATGGTGAGGCCAAGAAGGAACGAGACACTGACTTGGGCATCATTGCTCCTGTAGAACTCGCCCATGGTATATATAAACAGCGCTTTGACTTTGTGTTCACCTGGGATGGTGTAGTTTGATTGGACCAGGCACTGAGCAGCCCGCCGTCGCATTGTGTTGATAGTGTCGGGATAGTCGCTCAGATATGCTGGAAGTGGCTCTCCCTTACGGAAGTAGGATAACACTACAATTGTTATGGCCCCGTATAGCAGCGCAAGAAACGGGAGGGACACTTTGGTAGGGTCTGACCAAAACTCCGTATACTAAAAAAGGTCAAAACTCTGTACGCAATCGAGATCATAATTCCTTACCTGCTGTCTGAACGTGGGGATGTGGAAAATGGCTTCATTTTAGGTCAGCCAATGTATGTTGCACACGGTTAGAATATCACTGACCTATGATAGGCTCACTCAGATTTATAAATTGATATATTAGCCGATCAGTCACCTGTCGTGGTGGGACATCCGACAACAGCTCTTCAATAGTGGCGGGTTTGTTCCACCCAAGGAGCAAGGTTGGCGAGACATCGTGGGTATCAGGAGCTTCCTCATCAACTACATCCTCTTCTGATACTATATCGTCTTCTTGCAGATACTTCTTGACCCCATTGATCTTTCGTTTCTAGTCAGTAGGGTTCTGACCTTCGCCAACCGTAGAATTGCTCACCTCCTCGAGAATTGAACTCCAGTGGGCGCTGTCGATATAGCTTTCACCCGTTTCGCCCACTACCAGTTTACTTGGCGGGTCAAGCGGCGTATATTCTGCATCGGAAACAGTAGTTGGAGGTGTCACTGAGGGCGGTTGTCTTGAGCCTCGTCTTGAACCTTGTGACGAAACGTTACTCTGTTCACGAGTAGCACCCACACTCGGAGTCGTCGGTGTCGTGTTCTGATTTGGCGCCTGTTGATTTTTCTGCACGAGCGAGAGAATCAAGTTCTCCAGATGCTGCACACGCTCTTGAATCAAGGCCGGACTGGTCTGTCCTTGTGCCGTCTTCCCTTTTGGCCCGCGGCCCACGAAGGTGCAGGAGTGGGCTTCATCTCTCTTGATGCAATTGGTGCATGGATGAGTTCGGCAGCATCGTAACCTAAGGTGATGATGCGTTAGAGGCGATGAGGCCAGACAGGGAGCCACGAGCGGGGTGTGCTTACTTTCGGCTTCTACAAGCGGTGCAGGAGAGCTGGACTCTGGTCCTCTTCTTTTCTTTGGGAGAAAGTACAGCGCCACTGGTCGTGTCTGCCATTTTCAGTCTGCGCTTCGGCTGTTATGATATGTCTTGAAGGAGGCGGGATTGGGAGAAAAGACAAAGGGTGAGATCAGGTGAGATTCATATACGAGACTTCGGTCTGGGTTGATTATCTCCGCTACTAAGTCCGGACGAAGTCTCCCACACAGTATCAGACTGGACTACGCCATGTAGGTCTTCAAAGTAAGCACTCATTACTAGACTAGATCTATAGCTACTAGGTAGCATAATTAGATTTGTAACTCTTCGGTGTCCCAAAGATTCTCGTGTGATATATATTCCCCTCACACACGTCCTATAACAGGGGCAATCATTCATTACCACACAAAACCTATATCTATGAATGACACGAAACCTAGGCATTGGCTCCTAAATACACAGGGACAGTCGAAAAAATCAGGAAAAGTAAGATAATCAAGCACTGTCTCATATCAACTGATGGTCGCGTCCATCCAGGGAAAGAAACACAGTGTAGTCCGTAACTCTTCAGGTATCGAGCCAACAACCCTTGCTAGCTCCTGAAGATATATAGTGAACTGAAAGGGTCTATTGATGTAGTACTTCGTGATCCAACATCAAGTTTTACCAAAAACGTTTTAGCTCAAAATTCAAGGCATCGACATACGGGGAACCCAGTCCTAAAAGCACCGACAGACTGATCTTCCTTTTAAGGTCCATTTCCTATCCAGAGAAATGTTATTGGGGCGGAGGCAAGAATAGCATCGGTTAGTATATTTCCACCCATATCTGGAGTTAGTGTCTGGTCCAAATGAAAAACAAGACGTACTCGACATGAAGTATAAGAACTTAAGCTCAGAGCCCCTCGGCCAGCATCTGGCAGCAGCTGAAGTCTAGTCTGTAAGTCGAGCCGAGGAAAACGATGTATTTCGTGTCGTCTGACCATATATACAGAAAATCCAAGCGTCGAGTTATGTCTATTGGTTCATCTGATCTCAGCCTTCATGGCCACCTTCTCATCCGGCGTGAAGATCTGTACTCGGCTCACACCGTCACCCTGCTCCTCATCAAGCACGATCCGATACGTTTCTTCGGCATACAGCGGGCTGGTGGCGCGATAAGAGATACTCTCTGGGAGCAATAAGGATGAGTCGGTGGCGCTATCCGCCCGGGTATCTCTCCACAAATCCAGAATCGAGATCAGATTTAGGGGGCCGTGAACGACAATATCCTTGTGGCCTTCCACATCCCTAGCCCACGGAGTGGAGTAATGAATTTTGTGGGGATTGAAAGTTAAGGCTGAGAAGCGGAAGAGAGTGACGGCTGTTTGCCTGAGAGTGCGAGTGTGAGTCTTTCCCACGGTGGAGGTAGAGCAAGATGCGGGCAATGCGGGTAAGTGAACAGAGATTGGAGAAGCTGAAACCGGTGATGATGCCAAAGCCAAGGCTTTGCGGAAAACCCAGTTTCTGACCATAATTGATTAGCCGTACAATGTAACTTGACGTACATGAGGTATGCGTAAAACCTACCGACGATCGATAACAGCCACGCCGTGTTCATTACGGAACTCTTTCTCTACACTCACGACAATCATTTCGTCTCCAGTCTTACGAATGATCTTAGGCTCCGCACTGAGCACCCGCGTGGTTTCCTGAACCTCCTGCCCGACACGCAATGGGTTGGGCTTTCCGTCTGCCCCTCGAGGCCATTGAACTTCACCGCCGGCCCACATGCGCCTCGTGAAGGGCGGCTCTGGGTTATAAGAGACATCGGTTCCGTCGGCACCCAGCTCACCCTCCAGGAATGCAGGGGTGAAGTAGACTAGATGGTAGGCGGGGGGCAAGGGCGTACCTGTCGGCACGACACCAGAGGCATTCGACAGCGATGGAGAGTTCGGGTAAAGAGAGGGTCGGTTCAAGGTGAGAGATAGAAGCTGTAGCTGGTTGGCATCGAGTACCTGCGAGCGAGTCTGTGGTCCCATAGATTGGAATCGCGAAAGGAAGGAAGCTGCAACGGAGGGAGCGGTAGCTTCAGGTGCTGATCGGCATGAATGCTGGACGGAAAAGCGGCGAAGTGCAGCGCATCCCTGCGTCAGCGGAGGGACAGATCGCATGGCCCAACGAGCGGATGTATGGATCGACATTATGCCGAGATGATTTTGACAACCATCAACACCCCGATGAGGTTCAATGGGAGAATTTATAGCAGTAGTGAGGGCAGGAAGTACGACGAGTGGAGAACGGGGAGATCCCAAGTAGCCGAGGTGCTAACCTTTCCGGGACATCCTCTCGTCGCAACCAACTCTTCTTCACGCATCTTAGGATGTTAAACTGGTCACGTCAGCATCGTGAGTCATTATTTCTCGAGATATTTCTCCGACAGTCGCGACCTTACGAAGCCCTGTTGAGCAACGCTGTGACTGCAGGTAGCCGATGCGGCTTCTTCGGCTTCTTTCAAGTCGGCTGTATGCTGGGCCACTATTATAAGTGTGATCGCATATCAACACATCATTTATTGTCTATCATGGACTGCTGCAGAGGAGAATGAGGCCAGATGACCACCCTGAGCCATTTCCATGAGCTTCTTCGCATTACATCACCTGTGGTCCGTTCTGGTCGAGTGCATCAGGACTGTCACATCGTCAGACCCCCCAGATGCATTGTGACAGAGGACCAAAGTCTCGTCTGTCCATCAGACACCCTTAAAAGCGAGGCTTCAACAGAGAATCTCAGAAGACAGGCTATGCATCCGACGAAGAAACAGCGCACCCGTGATTGACGGCCAGAAGGGGCATCGTACTATCTCGACGGCGATATCTTAATGACCACTCAACTGAGCCAACTTCGGCATGTGGCGGGCCATACCTTGTTTTACTATCTTCCTGCTTAGTGTGGCGCATCACAATATGGCCTCCTTGCTTCTCCGTGATAAGGCGTTTGTGATCGTCGGATCGTCCCAACCAAGAACTACTTTACTTGCACGACACAATCGATAACTATGCCTGACATGCGAGGACGAGGCAATTTTAATCACATCCTACTTAGCATGTTATCTCCAAGGCTGAATACAGTTTAGCATGCACAGGCACATACCAGCCAGGATCATCTGACGGTCTCGATTTTCGTCAAACATTTGCCCAGCCATCAGCCACCTGTTTCATTATTTCACGTCCTTGCCGGGACACCACTTTCGGAAAAATCAACAATAGAAACATGACCCGATGGATCTAATACTCCTACCGTGGGATTGGGCATTCCTTCCCTGCAGTGCAACATACCAGCAAGGGACTGTGCAGCAACCTGGGATCGCACGGTTGTATTGGATCTAGGCTCCATTAGCCCTCATTCTTGTACACATGAGAATGCACCTATCCTGATCACTTACAGATTGCTTGGCCTACAATCTTAGGCATCAATATTCCATGGTGCTCACTTTGCACACCGGCAGCACCGGATACCCACGACTATCCCTTCCATGCATCTCCTGCACGGAGGTGCCGAATAAACATGGCGAATCATAGTATAAAAGACCGAGACCTCCAAGGGATATAGTAACTGGGTAAGGTAGAAAATTCACGCTTTATACCCCGTCTTCGTCAAAGCCATACTGCCGACAATGAGCGATTTGGAGGAAGGCGAGGACCTACAACATGGCCAAAAGGTGGTCAAAACAAAGGTCGACACACAGGAAGTGTTGTCCAGAAGAGCGTTATCTCGAAGCAAGTTGCAAAAATTCATAGACACCTTTATCAGAGTCTCCGGGATAGAGACCAGAGGGATCGAGCCGGTCCCTGCAGATCAGCGACAGCCCGCTACGCCGGACAGCTACGCTCGAATATTCCAGCTATGGCTAAGCTCATCCTTGACAGCGAACAACATGATCGTGGGCATGTATGGCCCTTCATTCTACAACCTGGACTGGACGCAGGCCGTCGTCTGTGGTGTATTCGGGGCCATTATCGGGAGCATGGCCACCGGCTATATGAGCACATGGGGCCCCAAGAGTGGGAATCGTACACTGGTAAGTGATCCGAGCGGAATCTATATGGGACAGTTAGATTGACGTCTACAGGTCGTCACGAGATACTTCTTGGGATACTACCCGAGCAAAGTATTCTACGTGTTGAACACATTGACGATGCTTGGATACGCGATGGTGAACGGCATTCTTGGAGGACAGATTATCTTCACTGTCTCCGGAGGCCACACAGGGGTTTCAGTGGGCATTATCGTCGTCTCCGTCCTGACCTGGTTCATCGCAACCGTGGGCATGCATGTGTTCCACGTGTACACCAGGTACATATCTCCATTCCACCCAATCTATGCGCGCCCACATTCCCATGCTGAATCTCACGACCCAACAGATACGCCTGGATCCTCCAACTCTCCATCCTCTCCATCATGATCGGCTGCGCAGGCCCCAGCTTCGACACATCGTCCACTCCGTCCCCAGACATCTCCATCCAACCAGCAACCGCCTCCCAACGCCTCTCCTTCTTTTCCCTCTGCGTCGCCTCCGCCGTCACATGGGCACCCTCAAGCGCAGACTACTTCGTCTACCTCTCCCCGGCCCTTAATCCAGGGCGCGTCTTCCTTTCCGCTTCCGCGGCCATGAGTCTCGCAATGATCCTAACCACCCTCCTCGGCATCGGCCTCGCAACCGGCGTCTCCTCCAACGGAAACTGGATGGACGCCTCGCTTACCTCGCAGGGCAGCCTGCTGACCGTAGCCTTCTCCACGCTCAACGGCTTCGGCCGCCTCTGCGCCGTCATGCTCCTTCTCAGCGCCGTCTCCAATAACATCCCCTGCACGTACTCCGCCGGCCTCAACCTCCAGATGATCCTCGGCCGCTACGGGCCCCGCGTCCCGCGCCCGCTCCTCACCACCGTCGAGGTCATCGTGTGCACCGTCTGCGCGGTCGTGGCGAGAGACTACCTCCGCGAGATCATGGAGGCGTTCCTCCCGCTGATGAGCTACTGGATCGCTGTGTGGCTGGCTGTTTGTCTGGAGGAGGCGTGCATCTTCCGTCGGAAGGGTGACTATGACTGGTCCATATGGAATACCGCGCATAAGCTGCCGATGGGCCTGGCAGCAGGGATGAGTTTGGTGATTGGATGTTTGGGGGCGGTTTTGGGAATGGTACGTGATGCTCCGGTCAGGGATGTGGGAGTCTATGCACTGACGTCCTGTAGTCTCAGTCGTATTTCGTCGGTCCTATTCCGAAGACCCTCGCTATGCCGGCAGATCTCGGTATGTGGCTGGCGTTTGGCTTTGCGGCGGTCGTGTATCCACCGCTTCGCATTGTGGAGTTGCGTGTCGTGGGACGGTGAAGGTCGACTCTCTTCGTGTTCCAAGACCTAGATAATGTATAATGTGCTAAGACTAAATCTAACTTCTACGGGCCGGGCCGCTACGCATCAGGTGCCTGTTAGTTACTTCCATTCGGCGGAATGTAGATCATGGGCATTAACATATATACCAAGGGCCCATGTGAGTCTGCAGGAAAGCACAGGGGTATCAGGGTCGTCGGATATAAACATGAACTTCACTATTGACGCTACGACCACAACAACGCTTACAGCCTCACCTGTCCACCCTGCAGTCTGCTCCAGTCTTTCGGTTCGAACGGGACATATTTGTCACCCTGCAACCAGTACACCCTGTCAGCGGCGCTAACCAGTGAAGGATCGACGCCCTCAGTGCGCAGCACGTGTTTCTGCTGCTTGTTGTTACCCGTGCCTTGCATCTCCGGGGTGAATCGGAGGAACAGCGGCGCAGCAAAGCGGGGGAGGTTCTTAAGGACGTGGGCAGCGAGCCCATCAAGTGTCGCCTGGGAAGGTGGCACCAGCACAGACGGGTTCTCAGCGTGGTGCTGCTGCTCCAGAATCACGGCGGCGCAGCCGGCACGTCCGTCGTGGTTGGGCAACGCCACACCGTACACGTTGGCCTCGTGCACGTCCGGATGAGTGCCCAGCACCTCGGCCACCTCGCTGGTGGACACGTTCTCGCTCTTCCATCGGAAGGTGTCGCCGATACGGTCGTTGAAGTACCAGCGGCCCTCGTTGTCCCATCGGATGATGTCACCTGTGCGGAAGAATGCGTCGCCCTTGCGGAGGACATCGCGAATGATCTTGCCCTCTGTGGCCTTGGAGTTTTTATAGTATCCCTGGAAGTTCTCGGACGGGTCGGTGGGGTTGATGGCGTAGAGAAGTTCCCCAGGCTCACCACGGGGAACCACCTTGCAGAATCCCGTCTGGGGATCACGCCAGGGCTGCTGGGTCTCGTGGTCGACCTCGACGACTTTGATGCCGCCGCCCATGATCAGTCTGGAAAGACCGCCGTTGCGGCCGATTGCTCCAGCGGCGAAATCATTCGATGAGAGATTCCAGGATCCTGAGGTTCCCTCCGTAGCGGCGTAGAACTCGGCAATCGTAGGGATGTTGAAACGCTCCTTGAATCGGTTCCAGATGTCCGGTCGCAATCCATTGCCGTACACCAGACGGATATTGTGCTTCTTATCCAGATCCTCCCCGGTAGTGGCATCGACGGCTGGCGGAACAGCCATAAGGTACCGCAGAGTCTCACCAACATACTGAACGACTGTCGCGTCGTTCTCGCGCGCCTCGCGCCAAAAGTTCCGCGCAGAGAACTTTCGGCCAATGACTAGGTTTGCTGAGCCCATCAGACATGCGACGAAGCCGAGCACAAATGCCGACGAATGGTAGAGTGGCATGCACTAGTTCTGTTAGCTCTATTACGTCTCAAGAATCAAATCAGTAGAAGTGAGCGTACAGTAAAAACGCGATCGTTCTTGGAAAATTCGAGCCAGTTGGTGATGAACAGTCCACCGGCCCAAACTTTCCACCAGCTGACAATCGCGGGCTTGGGCAGTCCGGTAGTCCCGCTGGTGTAGATCAGTAAAGCCATGTCGCGCAAGATCAAACCACCCCGAGCCTTGTCATCTTCACGATTGGGCTCTGTCTGCATCACCTGGGCTTCAATGTCGGCGGTGTGGAAGACAATCTCAACCGGACCTTGGCCTTCACGGAAATCCGGAGCAGTCATCGTCGCCATTAGCTCCGGTGTGAAATTCGGGCGCACCTCTTCGTCGACCAGGAGTACTCGAGCGGTCGAGGTCTGGATAGAGTGTGACAGTGGCTTTCCGGTGAGATTGTAGTTGATCAGGGCGGGGACAGCGCCGATGCTCCAGAGACCGAAAACGACAATGAGGTAGGTGGAGGAATTCATGAAGTCAAGTGCGACAATGTCCTTGGGTTTGATATGGTGGACTCTCTTGAACCAAGTGCCATACCGAAGGGCGAGCTGGTAGGTCTCGAGGAATGTCCAAGCGCGGCCATTATATGTGAGGAAGGGGAGATTCTGTGTCGCTGGGGCTTTGGCTCGCTCTTCCAGTGTGTAGAACAGGTTCAAGGTGTCGCGGCGCATAGCCATGCGGGACCGAAAAACGGTCTTGATAAGGCCACCGATGAGCTTAACATCATAAAAAAGGGAGTATTTGGCATTGAGATAAGCTAAAGTGGTGGCGACGGCGGGGGCGGCGATAGATAGGGGGACGTCTAAGGAGAAGGCTTATGGTTAGTACTACATCTATGCCTGAAGGGAACTCATTCATAGAAGTTGTTGACATACCTGGTAAAGAAGGAACCGGCACCATTCTGGAGGACAAGGATGGGGTTTGGTGATGACGTTGGTCCCAAGGTAGACAGTTAGGGGAAAATGAAGGCGAGAATCAGGAGTAGAGAGAGGTGGTGAGCGCAGATAACGAGAAAAACCGTCATCAAAGGAGTGAGAGGAAGATTAAAATAACCCAGAACGCGAAGACGAATAGAAGAGAAGAGATGGTGTGGTGCTGAGAAGGGGAACGGAGATAGGTGATGGAATGACAGATGCCTCGGTTCTTTTGCGCCGGCTCGCTCGGGACCCGTTCGGTGTGGAGATGCTACCGGACTTGGAGAGAGAAGGCGATCCATAGTGGAGACGGAGGATATCCATTCAACAGTAGATCCACTGGGATCTGTGTAAACAAGAATGCCGTAGTAGTTGACTAGGAGGAGACTGAAGATATCGTGAAGTAGAAAGGCATAAATGGTATACATCAAACGCATAGTGGAGGTCGCACAACTCTACTCGTCACATGGTATGCCGTTCCTCGGTATTTCCCCCAACTCCCGTCCTGTACCACAACCCGGTCAACACTAACAACACTACCCACCACTCTATTTCTTCTTCTTTACCACGGGCACCTCGTCGTACTCGTCCTCCAGGAATGACCCCAGCGCCTCCAAGGCCTTCTCCAAGACTTCTGTCTCCTGGACAAACCCAACGCGAACGTAGCCTCGAAATTCTTCTCCCTCTCCAAAGCACAGACTTCCAGGCACCAACATTACCCCTGTCTTTTCCAACACCGACTGGCAGAACACAACATCATCGACCGGCTTTCCCATCTTGCTAAACCGGACAAATGCTGTCGTGCCCGCACGGGGCTTCACCCAGGAACATGCCCACCGATGCGCCTCTATAAACTTCTCCAGTATCTCCACGTTCTTCTTTGCTAAAGCGATGTTCCGTCCCAAGAGCGGGTGAATGCACGTCGGTGCCAGCGCGTAACTGGCGATGGCATCATCCAACTGACTGACCGAGATAGTTGTGTAATCTCGTGCCGCAGCGATCTTCTCAATCACCGAACCATCCCTTGAGGCAATCCAACCAATTCGAATTCCCGCCAGACTGTATGCTTTCGACATCGAACCCGTCGCGATCGTATGCTCGTATCCAAGAGACAAAAGGGAGGAGGGGAACTCGGGGTCCATCGGGCTAATTGAGTGGAACAACGGCCGGTATACTTCGTCGGAAAGAATGGCGATAGACGATTCGCGCGCCATGTCCACGATTTCCTCGAGTTTTGCTTGGGGAATGATCGCTCCCGTGGGATTTTGCGGGTTACTATGAGAAGGGAGAGGTATCAGTGTCTATCGACAACTGTAATCAAGGAGAAGAGCCGACGTACTTGAGAATGATCAGCTTGGTATTGGGTCGGATGAGTTCTTTCAACTCATTGACATCCAATTTCCACCCATCCTCTTCCTTCGCCTTCCACAGGCTCACTTCCGCGCCCAGTGAATCCGGGACGGAATAGAGCTGTTGATATGTGGGGTAGTGACATATGACATGATCCCCGGGTCCAACCAGCGCATACAGGGCGAGAAAGTTGGCTTGAATAGCCCCGGATGTGACCAAGACATTATCTGCGGGCAGAGGAGAAGGAGTTCTGACGGAGTAGAGGTTAGCTAGCGTGCTACGTAGTTGCTCCGAACCCCGAATTGCACCGTATGTGAGCTTGGTGGAGAGATCCAATGGATTCAAGGATTTATCCTCGCATAAATCCTGGAGGTCGGCGACAGAGATCGAGGCACAGCAAGTCTCAGCGACATTGTACTTGGCCTGAGTTTCATATTTGTCCATCCACTGCGCACGAGGAGAGAATTGCGGGATTAGCAAATGGAATGCACGTGAATTGCAGGCAAAATGCGGGGGAGCTGGTACATGGACGAGGGAAGTCGAAGGGACACACCTGCTCAACGGCGAAGTCTTTGATTTGGACCATGATGACTGCAAGTCGAACCTCTACAGGGATACAGAGCCGAGAACACTAGGTAGTTGTGAGGGTGGGAGAACCATTCCCCGCGATTCTGCGCTCTTCTGGGTGGGTGGTGATGGGGAAGGCGTAGTCACGTGAGACTAACTGAAGCTATTCCCAAACAGGATCAACGGGGCAGGATGACATGATGCGAGGTCGTCCATGTCTCGTTCAAAGATCAATGCCTTTTTGGGGGGGCGTGATGTAGAGTAAACTGCGTCGATAAGGAGAGACTGAGAACCCCTGCATACTGCACCATGCGGTCTCTTATGCAGGCAATGAAGTAGACTGCTGCCCCAGGCATCCAGGCACCAGTGCGTCATCGTCCCGGAGCTCTTCCCGTGTTCTCTTCTCCACTCCTCTTGACCACTACTACGACTACGTGCTCCCTCCGGTTCTCTCATCCTCTCCTCCCTGCCACACTGTTCCTTCGTCTTTCGTCTCGTTTCTTCATCTTCTGCTTTCATTGCACTACTGTTGTATCTTATTTATGTTTTTTTCTCATGAGCGGTGTCTCGCATCATTAACCACACCTCCATCTCCAGCATATCCAATGTTCCCTCCTACCGCCTCCTAATCTATCCGGTTCATTTGGTTCTCCCTACCCAGCTCCATCCAAGAGCTATCTGGTCATCTGTGGCCTCCCTACCATCAGAATGCGGTTAGGAACTACTCTACGGCTCTCCCTAGCGACCGCCCTCACTCTATCGGTGTCCACATCGGCGTTCGGCAACTACTCCGAATCCGACGTTATCCCCCCGCTCTTTTCGTCCCTAGACGACCGTCCTCCGGAGTGCCCACCTTGTTTCAACTGTCAGCTCGACTCCTTCCAGTGCGCCCAGTTTGCAGCTTGCGACAAGTTTACAGGAAAATGCGTCTGTCCTCCTGGCTTCGGCGGTGATGACTGTGCCAAACCGCTCTGCGGGTCCCTGGCGGACGGCCATGAGAGGTCCCCTCGAGACGATAAGACGTGTCAATGCCACGAGGGCTGGACTGGAATCAATTGCAATGTGTGCGAAACTGATAATGCCTGTAACGCGATGATGCCCGAAGGCGAGGGGGGTGTCTGCTACAAGCAAGGCGTCACAGTCAAGGAGAACTTTCAAATGTGCGATGTGACGAATCGCATGATTTTGAAGCAGCTGGATGGACGGAAACCCCAAGTTACCTTCTCTTGCGAGGCGGAAGACCACACCTGTAACTTCCAGTTCTGGGTCGACCAGCGGGAGTCGTTTTACTGTGGCCTAGACACCTGCGACTGGAGTCTGGAAACCAGCAACACCCAAAATAAAACTAACTACAAGTGTGATAACATCCAGTGCAAATGCATTCCAGACCGTATGCTGTGTGGAGAGTCCGGCTCCGTTGATATCGGAGACTTCCTCGAGCAATCCATCAAGGGGCCAGCCTCCTTCTACACGGTGTCTACATTGGGCGGCAGCAAATCTGATGGAAGCGTCTTCTCGGAGCCTGCGATGAATGACCTCATCCAGAGCATCTTCGGAGACCCAAGTATCTTCCTGCAATGCGACGCGGGAGAGTGTTTATATAAAACCGATGTCCCAGGATACACGCGCCCCGTCAAACAGATCAATACGCCTCTCATTGCCGGTGTGATCGCTGGCTGTGCACTTTTTATCGTCGCAGTCATTCTGGTGGTGTGGTATCTCTCTCGCAGAGCTTACCGCGGACGCATTCAACTGCCACTCTCTGATGACTCTGATGATGAAGCCTCCAAACTCATGGCCGAGCACAGACCAGCTGCCTTATACTGGGACAATGTTTCATATCACCTCAACGGAAAGCCAATTCTATATGACCTCCACGGTGCCGCCCAACCTGGTGAGATAACTGCCATTATGGGTGCATCGGGTGCCGGAAAGACGAGCTTCCTTGACATCCTTGCGCGAAAGAACAAGCGGGGGGCTATTCATGGAGACTTCTACGTCAACGGAGAGAAACTCAATGACAATGATTTCAAGACCATGATTGGATTTGTGGATCAGGAAGACACCATGCTTCCTACCCTGACCGTGCATGAGACCATCCTGACCAGTGCGCTATTACGCCTACCCCGGGATATGAGTCGGGCGGCAAAGGAACAGCGCGTAATCGAGGTGGAAAAACAGCTTGGTATCTATCAGATCCGAAACCAGCTGATCGGCTCGGAAGAAGGCAGAGGTCGGGGCATCTCTGGGGGCGAAAAGCGTCGAGTGGGAATCGCCTGCGAGCTGGTCACGAGCCCGAGTATTCTCTTCCTCGACGAACCCACTAGCGGACTGGTAAGTTCAGGCATTATTCCGTAATATGGAGTCTTCAGTTACTGACACATGCAGGACGCATTCAATGCATTCAATGTCGTGGAGTGCTTGGTAACGCTGGCGAAGACCTATAATCGGACCGTTATCTTTACCATCCATCAACCACGATCCAACATCGTCGCGTTGTTTGACCGCTTGGTTCTCCTGGCTCAAGGAAGGACCGTGTACTCAGGGCCCTTCTCGACCTGCCAGGACTTCTTCGATGCGTCTGGATACAGTTGCCCTCCTGGTTTCAACATCGCGGACTATCTCGTAGATCTGACCATGCACGCCAGTGCTTCCCAGCCGTACAGCGACGAGGTACGGCCTAACCTACTAGATGTCCGGACGGATCCACCCAAGACTGCCTCGAGCAGTTTACGAGCCGTCAAGTCCGTGGCTAGCGTGTCGAATGTGAGCACGGAAGATAATTCCAGCAGTACTGTGGAAGCCAACCGGCGGCCAAAGACGAGCCGACGGATTTCGCTGAAGCAACGACAGGATCGGCAGCTCTACACGCGGAAGAAAGACCCCGAGACTCCACCCACCCCAAAGACTGATGACGAGGATGCCCCTGCAAACGAAGTAGCGGACAACACCCGACGCTGGCTGCGTTTGGCCCGGCAACAAGGCAATGTTCCTCCGCAGATCCTGGATGACCCCGACGAGCTGCCTCCGGCTGCTCCCGGCCAGAGTGATCTTGATATTTTGATCGCCAATTACGCCGCGTCAGATGTTGCTCGGTCTGTCCATGATGAAATTATGAGCGCCGTGCAAAGCGCGCAAGCGGCGAACGGGTCGGCCAATGAGGAGATTATTGCTGGAACGCAAGGACCTACTTCCAAGGGCCATGCCCGAGTGGGGCTCCTCCGGCAGTTCATCATCTTATCCCAGCGAACATGGCGAAACCTCTACCGAAACCCCATGCTGATGCTGACGCACTATGCGATTGCGATCCTTCTCGCTGTCCTGTGTGGATTCTTATTCTACGGACTAACGGATGATATTAAGGGCTTCCAGAACCGACTGGGACTGTTCTTCTTCATCCTGGCGCTGTTTGGATTTAGTACACTTACCAGTCTGACGGTTTTCAGCGGGGAGCGACTACTATTTGTGCGCGAGCGGGCGAACGGATATTACCATCCTGTGACCTACTTTGCGTCCAAGGTGGTGTTTGATATTGTTCCCCTCCGTCTGATCCCTCCCATCATCATGGGTGTGATTGTGTACCCGATGACGGGCTTGATCCCTGCATGGGGCGAGTTTTTCCGCTTCATCTTGGTCCTAGTTCTGTTCAACCTCGCGGCTGCGAACATTTGCCTCTTTATCGGCATCGTTTTCCGAGATGGCGGGGTGGCCAACTTGATCGGCAGTCTGGTGATGCTGTTCAGTTTGTTGTTTGCGGGCCTCCTACTCAACCACGATGCGATCCCTAAGTCTGCTCTGTGGTTACAGACGGTGAGCCTTCCTTGAGGTTGTGATACTACGTGGATACTAATCGTTGTGGCTTAGCTGTCGATCTTCCATTATGGATTCGAGGCCCTGATCGTAAACGAAGTAACCTATCTGACGCTGATTGATCACAAGTACGGGCTGGATATTGAGGTTCCGGGAGCGTCGATTCTGAGTGCGTTTGGATTCAACACGCAGGCGCTGTGGACGGACGTTATCGGATTGGCGGTGATCTCGGGGGCATTTATCGTGATTGCGTATGCGGCGATGCATGTGTTGTTGATTGAGAAGCGGTGATGAGGATAGACAATCTGTCTATGTTATTGTGATGGGGGTTTTTGGCGTCTATGAGACCGGAGTCTGAATCTTTACTGTTAGGGTCGTGATCATGTAAGAAGGAATATACCTACGGAGTAGACTGCTGGATATCGCACATTGTACCTCTCTCTACCTACCTTGGGTACCTGGAGGTACTGTAGCAGGCACGTGGTCGTCAACGTCATCACCCATGACCATCACAAGTCCCTGCAACGGAATGCGACAACAGACACTCTCGCTGCACCTCGACACCACATCGAATCTATCTTGCTTCCCAAACGAAGAAAGGTCTTCTCGATTCTCTAGTCGCTCTGTCGGTCCGCACTATTTCCGCCTCGATTCGATCGACTTCCACCCCCGACGACGAAGAGTGGAGTCCGAGTCCCGGTGGCTGGACACTCCGCTGGCAAGAGCAAGACACACCAGAACGCTGCGATAGAGCCGATTGCGAGGGAGAACTTGGTTCAGACGATCACTCTACACCACAGAGTATCTGACAGAGACTTCCGACAGAAAAGAAGTTCTCTGGGAGTGGGATACCGTGGACGATCTACCTTACGACTGACTACCTTCCTCCCGCTACTACTGCTCACCGCCCCCGCCAATCAAGCGAAGTGGAAAGCCTCCTCACTTTCTCCAACTTCTCTCCCTCCTCCTGCTCCGTTGTCCTCCTCCACCCCCGGCCCCCCGTCTGCTTCTCCTCTCTCCTCTCTCCTCTTTCTCGAGTCTCTCTTCCTCGTGCTCACCTTGTCTCTTCCCCTCTCTCGCCCTCTCTCTCGCCCAACATGTCCGGTGAGGCCTGGCTCTACCTGTTGGCGGTGTTGATCAACGCCGTCAACCTCTTCCTGCAGGTGTTCTTCACCATCATGTATAGTGATCTGGAATGGTATGTTTCTCTCCGTCATCGGAGTTGGCCTCCCGCGATCCCCCACCCGGTCTCTCCTCGCACAGTCGCGACAGAACAACCCCAGCTAACTTCTGTCTTCCGTAGTGATTACATCAACCCCATCGATCTCTGCAACCGTCTCAACGCCTACATCGTGCCCGAGGCCGCCGTTCACGCTTTCCTGACCCTACTGTTCCTCATCAATGGCTACTGGCTGGCGATCATCCTCAACCTGCCTCTGTTGGCGTTCAATGCCAAGAAGTGCGTTTTTCCACCTCCCGCACCCTTAGCCTCGAAGGGTCCAGACACGACCCCGGCCTGTCATCAGGAACCGTCGCTAATCGAACAACTATGTTTAGGATTTACGACAACCAGCACCTCCTGGATGCTACCGAGATCTTCCGCAAGCTGAATGTGCACAAGAAGGTATGGGGAACTGCTCGATCTTTACGTCATTTCCCCCCGCGGGCGGAACGCTGACTCGATCCAATAGGAATCTTTCATCAAGCTGGGCTTCCACCTCTTGATGTTTTTCTTCTACCTCTACAGCATGATTGTCGCCCTCATCCGCGACGAGTCCCACTGACTGCGCGACAAGACCGAACACGCGATGCGCAATGGCCGTCCTGGCTGATGGATCACGTGCCTTGTTCCTGTTGCACCGGTGGCGGAGAGAAGAAACGAAATTGCCTCCATCGGGTGTTTTAATAACTTCGATCGCTTTTGGGGTAGGGCTTGCTGTTCCGCTAGTCTCTTCAGAAGGAATTCGAGGAGTGACGATCTATGAAACTGCGTCAAGTCCACGCCCCAACTGCTGGGTTGCGGGGATGATATAGAGCGGGGGATGCATGTTTTGGGTTTTACGCATGAAGGGGAATGAACCGAGTTACGACGACCAGGATCTCTGACATGCCGTGTTTACTGTATTGCTTTGTTGCGTTCTAATTCCCGTGTTAATGTCTTTTTTGATGTGTGCTGTATATACCTCCTAGCGGTGCGAAATGAAGAGCGTACGATACCCTTGGGTCAGTAGCAGTAGGACATAATATTTTGAACGTACTAATGGTCTCGAATAATCAACACCTTATCACCATGGAGGTATGGCCGGTTCTTTGGAAAGTGCATGGTGGTAGCTTCTTCGTCACGGGTGTGTTCCGCCGCCCGTAAAATATCCAAACTTCTGGAGTCTCCATCTTCATCTCTCTCACATCCTTCTCTCACATCTCGTCCGGACCACTTCATCATGGCCTCTCTATTAGGTGCTGGATATGAATCCAGCGATGATGACTCCAATGCCCCTAAGACACAACTTCCCGCGACCAAGGTTGTCGCTGCGCCGGAAGTGAATACAGAGGTTTGGTCCCCAGACTGGCTTGTCCCCGGCCACTCTACCGCCCCTTTCCTCCAGACCGTCATGGACAGAGATATCTAATGACCCTACAGGATCAAGCGCATATGCAGATGATGCTCGCCAACACCTCTTCTGGTGCCCTCACCTACAACGCCACATACGATGATCTCTCCCGTCCGACACAAGGCCCCGCAAACCCTTTCAAGCCCGACGGTCCTGCCAACGGGCTCAAACGCAAAAACGTACCCACGGGCTACGCCGAAGAAGCCGCCATCAGTGAAGCCACCTTCGCCGCGCAGCACCGCACGTTCCAGAGTCTCGGATACACTCGCAACCCGACCCTCCCGGGCCAGTTCGTTGGTAACCTCGAGAATGCGGCGCAGTTCGGCGGTCGCGACATCGTGCAGATGAAGCCCTCCAAGGAGGTCTCCGCCGCGCTGCGGGCCAAGCGACAAAAGAAGGGCGACCCCAGCATTGTCGAAGGGGCGGGCGCATACCTCGGCCCATGGGCAAAGTACCAGGATGACGACCGTCTGTACGAGCAGGAAGCTGCCGACGAAGACCACGAGCTCGCCAGCGACGAGGAGTACGTTGAGGAAGAAGAGGAGGAATCAGCGGCAGCACACATGCCCGCGATGAGCAAGCAAGCCACCGACTACCAGGACGATGCGTCGCAGACGGAGACGACCGAGTTCCACGGCTCCGAGCAGTTCGACTACATGGGTCGCACGTACATGCACGTCCCGCAGGACCTCGACGTCGACCTCAAGAAAGAAGTCGGCAGCATCAAGAACTTCATTCCCAAGAAACTCATCCACACTTGGAAATCCCACACCAAGCCCATCACCGCGCTGCGCTTCTTCCCTTCCTCCGGTCACCTGCTGTTGTCTGCTGCGGCCGACGGCAAGGCCAAGATCTGGGACGTCTACCACTCGCGCGAGCTGCTGCGCACCTTCTCCGGCCATTCCAAGGCCATCACCGACGCCGACTTTCACCCTTCCGGCACCACCTTCCTCACGGCCTCGTACGACCGCCAGATCAAGCTGTGGGACACCGAGTACGGAAAGTGTCTGGGCCGGTTCTCGACTGGCAAGACGCCGCACGTCGTGCGGTTCAACCCCAACCCGGAGCTCTCGCACGAGTTCCTGGCCGGTATGTCGGACAAGAAGATTGTGCAGTTCGACACGCGGTCCGGCGAGCTGGTGCAGGAATACGACCACCATCTTGCCGCCATCAACACCATCACCTTCGTCGACGAAAACCGCCGCTTCATCTCCACCTCCGACGACAAGTCCCTCCGCGCCTGGGAGTACGGCATCCCCGTGCCGATCAAGTTCATCGCCGAGCCCTACATGTTCGCGCTTACCCGCGCCGCGCCCCATCCCAACGGCAAATACGTCGCCTTCCAGTCCGGCGATAACCAGATTGTCGTGTACGGCGCGACGGATAAGTTCCGCCAGAACCGCAAGAAGAGCTTCCGTGGCCACAACAACGCCGGCTACGCGATTGATATCAAGATCTCCCCCGACGGCCAGTTCATCTGCTCCGGTGATTCGGGTGGTTATGTCTGTTTCTGGGACTGGAAGACCGGCAAGATGTACCACAAGATTCAGGCGGGCGGCAAGGAAGGCGGTGCGACAACGTGTCTTGATTGGCATCCGCAGGAGACGAGTAAGGTGGTGACGGGTGGGTTGGATGGAACTATTAAGTATTGGGACTAGGCTTGGTGTGATGATAATATTATATGCTATAAGAATTGGTTTGTTGATACCATCAATACATACGCATTGACTATATAAGGATTCTGTTTCAATGAATACTAGAGATGGGAGTTCTTCGTTTATCGTAGCTACCTCAACGGTAGAGGTGATATTTATTCGTACATTAGACTAAAAACTGGCCATCTCAATCCAGCTAGCCACAAACGCCAACCGCCGTCCCCGATCCGCAGCCATACGCGCCGAAAACTCCGCAAAGTTGAGTTTTGCGCCTGTGCCGCCACGCTCCTTCGCCTCGCGCTCGATCTGGTTCAGATACGCCCAGCGAGTGAGCGTCGGCGGGGATGGCGGACGCTCCGGGATCGTCGCACAGGACGCAGAGGGTGGGAGAGGCTGGATGGGCGAGGGGGAGGACTTGGGAGCGGTGGCCTCAGCTTCCGGCGAGGACGCGGCCAAAGACGGCGGTGCAGGGAACGAGGTAGTGCCGTTTGGCTGCAGACGGAGCTCTGCGGGGAGCGTTTGTCTGCGGGCCTGCTGGGGTACCGGGGAGTGGATGGCGTGGGAGGAGGCGGTGGGGGAGGGTGAGACTGGACGTTCTTGCTCGAGGTCGTCTGCGTTGGGGCGATGATGGGGGAGTGTGGGATCGCGATAGGGCTCCTCTTCGCGGAGCTCGTGTGTTCCAGCAGTCTGTGTGCGCGCTTCTGGTTCCGCGGGCTCTGATGATTCCACGGACTCGAGCTCGTCCACTTCACTCTCCGGGGAGGTATATTCGCCAGATTCGTACTCCTCCGGATCGGCGAGATGCGTAGGACGCACGTCGTCGTCGGGGACTCTCAGCTCTGGCGATGGGGGCGCTAGAACGGGACCATCATCAACGGGTTCCAGCGGCCGCAAAGGTGGACTGCGGATTGAGTAGCCAGCGCGGTCGAGTAGTTCACGAAGAGATCTGTCGGTGAATGGGTTGTGTGTCGGCCCTTCAGCATCCATCACGACTTCGTTGTTTCCGGCCGATTGTTGTGTCTCCTCCTGGGTTTCTTCGGTCTGGGTATTCCGTTGCTCCTGCATTGCCTTGTTTCGAGCGTGCATCTTCTCGATGGCCTCAATCTGACGAGCCCAGATTTTGCGTTGGTGGCGGGTTTGGTAAACCTCCATAAGCAGGTCCTCTTTAGGTTTGAAGAGGATATCCAGGAGTTCGTTGAACCCTTGTTGGGTGACCTGATACAGGATCTCTTTGCCAACGTCCTTTTCGACTTCGGGTACCTCGAAACCTCCCCACCGCTCACCGACCAGGATGCTGCGCGAGGACGTGGAAGGGTTGGACCGGACATCATAGTCATCGGGAATATCGTCTTGGAAGCGCACCTTGGAGGACGACCGAGAGCGAGGAGACGGCGGGTGGGACTCGAAGTCTGGCTGGTCCTCCTCCTGCGTGCCTTCGTCGGTCATATTGTCTGACTCGCTCTCGTAACCGGCCGGTGCGGTGGTGCCATCTTCCACGTCCGTGTAGAATGCCCTGCGTCTCCAACGCTCGTCGATCCCGTGTCTGCGGGCCTCATCAACGCGTCTCTCGTCGTCGCTGACCATCCGGGTATACACGGCTGTACTGATCCGAGCCCGATCCACCGGGTCGGTGACTTCCTGGATGGGGACATACGCTCCAAGGGCGTTCACGATATCCTCATCCCGGATCTGCTCAACTGGGGGCCAGCGATCTGTGAAAGCAGTCGAGCTGGAATAGTCACTACTGCCGTCATCGGTGTTGTCATCTGGCTGTCGATTCGGATTACGCATGTCGCCGGCAGGCGTGGGAACACGCACGTTAGGGAACAGCGGCCGTCGGGATCCATATCGTCCGCGAAGGGCAGCATCTCCAACAACAGCATGTCTGTCGCCGGTGTCGTCGCCATCAGGGCGCAGGACACCCTCATTATCCACAACTTCCATGTCACCTTCTGTGTTCATGCGCTTGCCCTCGCCAGTTCTTGAGACTTCACCTGAGGGGATACTGCCTGGGAAAGCAGAGCTGATCGGCTGGCTCCCAAGGATGACGTCTCGGGCACCGCCTTCCAGGAAGTCATCTTCCATGCCAGCGACCATATCTCGTGTGAGTTCCCTGCTGAGCGCGTAATAGGCGCGGAATACCCGAAGGAAGTCCTTCCGTTCCACGTATCCATCTCCATCAATATCATACCCCCGGAACACGCGGCGCAACCGCTCATCATTACTCTTGTTGTTGAGACTGGCAAGTCCTTTCAAGAACTCTTCAAACCCGATCAGCCCATCACCGTTCGTATCGTAAAAGGCAAACATGCGGTCGTAGATGAGACTCGGTGGCGGCGGCCTAATAGACGTGTTGGGAACAAAGCACCGATCAAATGTCTTCCGATCAATCGCCATATGTAATTTATTGGGGTCATCGGCCCATTCGTAGCTCGCCAGGCATCGAAACTGGTCCCACAGCGCATCCAACTCCGTATTCTCGAAATTGGTCTCCTTCATCAGACGCTTCGCAAGGCCCCGACTCAAACTGCGCGGCAGCATCGCAGGCTTCCCAGGATACCATACAGGCTGAGACTGGCGCGGGCTCCCCAGGAACGGCGCCGGAATGCGGACCTTGTAGAACAGATGCGTCTTGATGTGCACTTGCATGGCCTCGCACGTCTCGCAAAGATCATAGTCGATGCAGTTCGCACAGCGATACCGAATCCCCTGGATCGGCATGGCACCGCAACTGTTGCACGTCACGCCCCGATGGATATACCCATCCCGGCGGGCCTGGTCCTCTGCAATATGATAAAGCAGGTTCAGCAAATTCTGACCCTCCCGCGTCGGCGACGAATCGTTATTCCCGTCTCGCCACGAAAACACGCTCTGATCGTCGACCACCGTTTCACCACCGTCCATATTCAACCCGGCCGGCGCCCCAGCCGTCTCATCCGGGAACGTGGAGGTCGACAACGTCACGCGCTCGCCGTTTTGACGCCGTCGTCGCAGTTCCTCGCCATAATTGCTGTCCTCGTTGAAGCGCGCCAGCGCCCGCTCAATACCCGCCCGCGAGATCCCCCGTCGCTGCAGTTGTTCCGTGAGGTAGTTCCTCTCCGCGCTGCCCTCTTCAAGGACATGCGTGGGCGGGAAGTCTAGCGCCAGAAACGACTCCAAGAATGTATCCTCCATCATTTCGCGCATGCGCTCCGCATGTGCCTGCGGTACGCCGACCTCCTCCATGAGCTGGTCCCGTGTTGCGAGAAGCGACGGGAGAAGGCCGCTCTCCACGCGCCGGCCATCTTCGGTTTCTATGCGAAATGTGCCGTAGACGCCGTTCTGGCGTTCCAGGAGCTCCAGGTGGGCTATGGCGCGGGATGACGGCGTGTCTGCGGCGCCGGGGTCTTCGGGCTCGTTTCGTCGGTGGCGTCGGACAGTTCGTCGTCGACGGAGGGGCTGGGACGGGGAGGTCGAGAAGAGCTGGTTGTTGATGTATACCAGGGCGTAGGCGGCTGCGATGCCTGTGAGGAGGTAGAGCACCGGACGGTAGCGGGCGAGGCCCGGCCTGGACTGCGATTCCGACATGGCGGTCAATGACGAGGTTTATTGAGCTGGTGGCATTTCTGTGCTTATGGAGATCGGAGCATAGGAAGAATTAGGATAGGAGAGGAAAGTAGAGTAGGGGAGAGTGTCGTGAGGTGAGAAAGGTGAATGGAGGTGTTGGGGAAACTGACAGTTGATGAAAAGGCAGAATGACGGAGCTGGTGGACGACCGCCTTGGCAGATGCACCGTTGGCCTACAAGTCTAGAACATCTTCAATATCTAGCAGACAACATCACAGTCAGGAAATATTGACATGGGTCTCTATATATTTTATCTATATACATCGCTATCATTCGTTTCATGTTTGACACATCATGCATCTAGATCTATCCACCACTCATTTATACGCATGTCCCTTCTCTTAAACCTCCCCGTTCTCTCTTTCTTCGATTTATTCGCAGTGTTATGCACCGTCTATCTTAATAGCACTCAACGAGTCAGCTTCCTCTCGCGAATGAACAAGCTACTGATGAAGGCAAAGAACACAATGCCGATCATGAAAGCGAAGCCCTTATTGGTTGCCCAGCCGTAGCATCCTCGCACGACCTGTCCCACGGCCGGATCAAGGGTCTTGATGTAGTCGAGACTCTGGCGTACACCATCCACAATGCGATCGATGTCCTTGCTGTCACGCAGAGCCGACCGGAGGCGATCCCGTAGGCCCTGCTGAACCACGGTCGAAGAAAGGGACAGTCCGATCACAGATCCGAGAGACCGGAACAGGTATGAGCAGGCTGTGACCACTGCCAGATCATCAGGACCAGAGTTGGATACTACCACATGTCAGTATTGCAATCGCTACGGAAGCGAATGCCTTAACTTACTCAAGCTGATCAATGCCGATGTAACGCCAATCCCGTTACCAAACGCTGCACATACTGTGCCCAGGATGAAGGCAACCAGGCTATCGGCAACACCGCCCGAAAAAAGCGTGATGATGGCCAACCCCAGTGTGAGCAGAGAGTAGGCAATCACCGTCAGCCAGTAAAATTTTCCAGTCCATTTCATGACAAACCCGGCAAAAAGCGAGCCGGATACAGCGGCCAAAATGCAAGGTAGAAGACGAAGCCCCGCCACAGTGGCAGACACGCCGTCCACTGCCTGGAAGTACAGCGGAATGTAGAACAGTGCGGCAAGCCAGCCTCCGAAGCTGAAGAAGTTACAACCATAGGCGGCCATGAATGTCCGGTTAAAGATAATATGGCCAGGTGCAAACGGTTCAGCCGCATAATAGATCTCCACGATGATAAAGAGTGCGAATAAGACGATCGAAACGCTCAGGGAAATAATGGTAATCGGTAGTGTCCAGGAAACATTGCTTCCGCGGTCGAGACCCAGCAGAAAACCCAGAACGGCTCCCACCAGGACGATTGCTCCAGGGAAATCGATACGACGAAGCTTGTCCTTCCAGTGACTATCCTCCCGACTGGGAATGTCGAGCATGATAGACACGGCAATGAAGGCCAGAATGCAGAGGGGAACTTGAGCGATAAAAGCCCTAGTACATGTTAGTGCAATCCGCGGTCAAAGCTGTAATGCTTTACTGACCATCGCCAACCAATGTAATCAGCCAAGATACCACCTGCGCCAGAGACCGTTAGACCAATGGATGTAGATTGCATAATGGAAAGCGTTTACCTAGGGGGGCTCCAGTTCCAGATCCCGTTGCGTAGATGATGTTGACCACTCCCTGCCATACTCCGCGGTCCCGAAGGGGAACAATATCGCTCATGAGGATGCTGACCACGGTGGTCATACCACCGCCGCCGATGCCTTGGAAGACCTGTCGACGTGGATTAGTCAAGGGTCATGTTAAGAGCCTAATCTAGACATACACGAGCAGCAATCAAGTGATAGATGTTCTGAGACAGACCACAGCCCAGGCAGCCGGTCCCGAAAATAGCATACGCCCATAACAAGCAAGCTTTCCGACCAAAGATATCGCTCAGTTTCCCATACAAGGGCTGAAACGACGTCAATGTAAGGAAGTAGGACGTTGCGATCCAGCTCGTCAAGTTCAATGCCTTGAGATCGCTGCCGATTTTACCAGAGCTGGCCACGATGATCGTCTGGTCCGCAGCCGAGAGAAAGATCTAAGCCATAGAAGTTCAGTACATGCGATTCTAAACCCGGAAACGGGTCAAATACATACACCAATTGAGATAGCAGGCACAATATATCTGAGTTTGTTGCGCGCCTCTGTGGTATCCTTGCTTTGCATCTCCTCGTCGGCAGTTCCATTCCTCTGTTCGACCTCGGCCTCGGGTTCCCGTAACCCACCGATGGCACCGGTAGAGGGAGGATGAGGCGCATTGCCGTTGCTCTGAGGTCCCAGCAATGGGGATGTCTCTGTTGCAATGCGTTCTGAAGACATATCGGTCATGCAGTACTCACCATCTCCACCACGCAGAGGGTTGAATAGATGGGATGAAGCGAATGCTGCGAGAGGGGGCTGACTGAGTCAAGAAAGTCAGGTCACGTGTAGATAAGCAAATGAGGAGATTCAAGTTTGCAGTGTCGTGATTGGCGTTGTCGGCAGCTCGGTTTGCCGATCTCTCCTGAAGCGGAAGTCGATACGCGATTGGGAGGATCCTCCACGCGGACTGTGCACATCCCGGTTTGTCATCTTTCAATACAGTCAATGGGCCTATGTCTTACAATGCAGGAATGGATGATACATGCAATTAACGAGAAACTCCTTGGTCATGCGGCTCATGAATCTCTTTGACACAAAAAAAGGAACAAGATGTTAAGTTAGAAAGGATATAGCGTTAACCCGCAGTCGTTAGCTCTATTTAGCAGAAAATGCAATAGCATATCCAATCATGCCTCCGTCTTGGCTTCCTCGGTAACAGGCATAGGTATAGGGCCACCGGGCGAGTCAGGGAGACGTGCAGTCAACACTTCGACGCCGTCCTCGGTGACGAGCAGAGTGTGTTCGAATTGAGCAGACAGAGAGCCGTCGGCGGTAGTACTGGTCCAATCATCCGGCCAGGTACGGTCACGATGCGTTCCCAAGTTGATCATGGGCTCAATGGTGAAGCACATGCCCGGTTTCGCAGTTCCGACAGCTTTGTTCTTCGCGTAGTGGGGAACATTAGGAGCACAATGGAACAGCTGGTTGATGCCGTGTCCGCAATAACTCTTGACCACACTACAGTTCCGGCTCTTGGCATGTTTCTCAATGACATTTCCGGGATCGCGGAAGAGCATCCCGGGCTTGACCAGCTCGATTGACTTGTCCAAGCACTCTCGTGCCGTCTCGACCACCCGGACAGCATCCGCATTCGACCGAGCCTTCTCGCCCACATAGTAGGTCTCATTAAGATCGCCGTGGAAGCCGTTATGGTACAGGGTCACGTCAATGTTGATAATGTCGCCGTCTTCGAGAGGGCGCTGGTCCGGAATACCGTGGCAGATCGTCTCGTTAATGGACGTGCAGACAGACTTGGGGAAATGGACGTAGTTCAGCGGCGAGGGGTAAGACTAGAAATGGATCAGTACCCAATCCTGTGGCGTTCCCAGCAGTGTAATCGCTTACATTGCGCTCTATGCAGGCCTTATGCACCACCTCGTCAATGTAATCGGTCGTCACACCAGGCTTGACCTCGCGCGCCGCAATATCCAACACCTCACGAGCCAGACGGCAGACCTTTCGCATACCCTCCTGTTGCTCCTTGTTCAAGATGGTGATGTTGTGGCGGCCAACAAACTTCTGTTCCGAACGAGGGATGCCATCCTTTGCATAGTCGGGGTGGGGGATGGACTTCGGGACGGTGCGCATAGGCGAGAGGGGGTAGACGGGTCTCAGGGGACCGGCGAACTGGTACGAAGGAAATGGATTGTAGTGTCCCGTGGCTGGATCTGGTTCAGAAACTACTTTTGGAGGAAAGATGTTGGTGAGGAAATTACTCTTCGCTTTATGGAGAGTCTTGTGCTCGCTCTATTTCCCGAGTCAGTATGTTCAAACGGCTTAGACATGAATTACACACGTGAGCCGTATAGGTCACGTCAGGCCGCCTACCCAGCTCCGCTTGAAACAGTCTTGCGAGCAGAAAAAGCTATCGCTACCCTGCTTGAGGCACGTTGGGCACTGGAGAGTGCCTGCGATCTTGTCGCAATCCACGCCCATGCATTTCCGCGAGGCGACTTCCGCAGCCATGGTAGATAGAGCCGATCCGGAGGACGTCTATTTGGGTATCAATATAACGGACGAGAAGAAAGGTGAAAAATACGGGCGCCTTGCAAATCGATAATAAAGGTGGAGGAGGAAAAATCAAGCAAATCCCCCGCGGATGTGATTGCCTTCTTACCTATCTGGGACTAGCAGCCGCGCGCTTATTCTCACGTAAGCACGGTTAACACCGGCGATACTCCGATGTCACGTGGACACCGGCTGACACAAGGTTCCTGGATGATTCACGCCGTTATCAGCCAACATTCCTTTTTGAGCTCCCTTGCATCTGTGAAGAGAAGGTTGCGAAGAGCTGTGCTCAATTACTCCTTGCATTCGTCGCAATGGCCCAATCTACAAAACAAAAAGTCGTCATTGTCGGAGCTGGCCCAGTGGGTTCCTTGGCAGCTCTGTATGCAGCCGCCCGCGGTGATGAGGTGGAGGTGTACGAGTTGCGTGGAGGTAAGCCAACTGTTGTTGATGTGTCACCTGCATGTTCCTGTCTTCTGCATATGTTGTAGAATTGGAACTGGCGGTGACCTCTGTGATATGTCGATCGTCATTTCAACAAGCTTATTCTATCTCACCACGTGGGTGGAATGCTCTGATGAATGCAGCCTTGGTGAGGCGAGAATCACCACCAATCTGGGTGCGAGATGGAGTTGTTGAAAGATACACGCAAGGGTATCTCAACTTCAATCGCTGATCACCAAGTGCCCATTCGTCGAGATTCCTTCCGTGACTGAAAGGATATGCTTGTCTCCATCTACATATCATAGTCGACCATTACTTTGGGTCTTCTGTAGACATTGTCTCACATTCTATGATATGGCAGATCTCCGGGACCCGTCAACGATCCCTCTAAATTTCACCAAGTCCATCAACCTTGCACTGTCCGAGCGCGGCATCAACGCCATGAGACATTCAAACCGGGAAGAAATGATCCACAAAGTCCTCGAAGAAGCAATTCCTATGCACGGACGTATGATCCACGGCAGGGATGACGGTAAACTATGGGAGGCTGCTCAGGCTTATGATGTCCACGGCCGGGTCGGTCTTCTTCATGCCTTCTTGTCGTATCTTAAGGTCTAACTCCCCGTAGTACATCAATGCAGCGGACCGCAGCACCCTGAATAATGCTCTCTTGGACGAGCTGGAGCGAACACCAAATGTCAACCTTTTCTTCAACCACAAGTTAACTGGCGCTGACTTCCGCGCAAACAAAGCATGGTTCGAACGCCGCATACCTGGGGAGTCGACCTCCGATCGCGTGGAGATTCAAGTCAACTTTGACTATTTGATCGGGGCGGACGGCGCGCATTCCGCATCCAGGTACCATATGATGAAGTATGCTCGCGTGGACTACCAGCAGGAATACATCGATACCCTGTGGTGCGAATTCCGCATCCCCCCTACGGATGACGGAGACTTCCGCATCTCACCTAACCACCTGCACATCTGGCCTGGGAAGGAGTTCATGTTCATTGCGCTGCCGTCCGCGGATAAGTCCTTCACGTGCACTCTTTTCGCTCCTGCCGGTCACTACGCCCGTCTCAAGAGCTCTCCTCAGAACCTGCTCGAGTCTTTTGACACCCACTTTCCCGGCGTCTGCCCAGAGTTGATAACTCCAAAAGATCTCCAGGAGCAGTTTGAAACCAACCCGCACCTGCCACTGATCAGTATCAAATGCAAGCCACACCACTTTGACTCTAGTGTCGTCATTGTCGGCGACGCCGCTCATGCTGTGCTCCCATTCTATGGTCAGGGACTCAATGCTGGACTTGAGGATATTCGCGTCCTTTTCGAGATCATGGACAAACACGGTGTTTACAATCCGGACATCAGTCCCGAAATGCGTACGCTATCCCGCCAGGCAGCCTTTCAAGCCTACACCGATCAACGCATTGCGGATGCCCATGCTATCAATGATCTATCCAAACAAAATTATCTCGAAATGCGGTGGGGTGTAAAGCTGCCCTTGTACAAGCTGCGAAAGTCGATTGAAGAGACCCTCGATCGGTACGTACCTAGCTTGGGCTGGCAGACACAATATGCTCGCGTCAGCTTCAGCAACCAGCGCTACTCGGAGGTCATCAAAGCCGTCCGTAGACAGGGTCGGCTCCTCGGGTTCGGATTTATCTCCGCCATTGTTTCTGGTGTAGCGGTCGTCGGGATTCTCGCTTGGAAGAGACCTCGTGAGGCTTCCGTGTTGTCCGTTTTGAAATCATCCGCGCGGCAGCTGGGTGATGTATGGAGAAGCAAGTTCCGGTGATTGATAAGGTATTTACCGTCTCACACTGTCTCTTGCTATTTTGGGGGCAAATAACATGTAAACATGGATGATATCTGTGGTATAATTGCATAGCTGGAATATACATCGTACCGTCTGGTATACAACCTTTGTACGAGAATCCATCTGTTGACTGTAAATTGAAGTCATACCATTTTTCAAGTAGATACGCGAGTAGGGTTACTGGTTCCGCCATCCTCTCATTTCTCCCCCCTACCATCATCTTGATGCTCATCCCACTTTCGACCTCCTGTTCGTCTTTGATCTGAAAGAGAAATGGACGCCAGATATAAAGACACCAATTGTTTCCCTAAGGAACTGTGGCTGGAAAGAGAACTCCGGTTCGACCAGTTCCCCTTCACGTGGAAGCCCACCAAAAAAAATCAGCGAATACTCCCCGCGCATATCCAATGAGGAAGTAGAGGAACTGGGGGAGAGCTCGACATTCGGGGTTGCCATATACGACTGTGAGAGTGTCGAGGACCCTAGTCAGAAGGCCCGGCTGCTTGTATACATGCAGGTACCGTATGACGGCGCGACATCTCTCCGGCCACGTCTCCGCTCCCAGCAAGCCACGCACAAGTGGCATGGGTGTGCTACAGACGATCTCGAGATTTGGAAGGGTCTTTCACGTTGCCAGGACGTGTTCTCGGCGAGACTCCTGGGCTGCGAGGAGAAACTGCAAGGCGATGAGGATCCTGTCCCTGGTGGCTGGGCTCTCTACTGTCTTCTTTCAAAGGTCCCTGGCGTGGCCCTGGGTACTGGCGTGCTATACCAAGAAGATGGACTCAATGTTCAAGAGGGTCGTTTCTGGGAGCTTGACCGTCCTATCAGGGATGATATTCGTCACCAATTAGAAATCATTGTCAGGTATGTTGTCCAGCAGTTACATGGTCACTTGGTATTTTTATTAATGCCCATATTCGACGACAGAGGGCTGTATGCAGCTGGGGTTAGTGTCGCCCTGGGTGTGAAGAGCCTATTCTGGGATGACGATGCAAAGCGTCTGTAAGCCATTCCTTTCGCCAATGCAAGGTCGAGTCGTCATCTTCACTAACCCTGTCTTCACCAAAGATACATTGACGCCGCCTTCGAACTGTCCCCCCAGGGCTACACCAATAAACGCAGACCATGGTCGTTGGTCTGGTTTGACAGCCATGGGCTAGCAAAGAGCCCAGTTGATTCCAAAGCTCGCTCGCGTGCCAAACAGGATGTCACTATCTCCAGTCTGAAGGTTGGAGGTTCTAGGAGTTATTGTCGGGTCAAGTTGTTATTTAGGCTGAAGGGCTGGGTTATAAAAGATCGAGATTGCTCCTGACTGTGTTATTGTAATTTGGGAGGGTGGAGAGTTGCTAAGTGGAAGAACCCATGTCTCGATGATATTGTGTCTTTGCCGGATATGAAAACAACGGGAAGGGTTATGAATGGAATCACATTGGTCAGTTGACAGTAACCCTGAAAGATGTCAGAGGCGTGAAGTGCTCGTGTAGAGCATAGCAACCAGTATGCCCATTCTGGTCATCTGGGGTAAAGTTAACTGTTTCCTCCAGAGCGCGAGGATTGTAGGGACAATACTATCGACGCCTGGATAACCTGGTATCTCACTATCCTCCTTCCTGACATGTAGAGTATTCCAACGACCTCCGGTCCCTATCCAACTCCGCGTGGATACGGTCCAAATAGGAACGCCAAATCCGTGGCCAAGATCCCTCGTGGAACGGCGACCTCAACATTCCGGAAGATCCTCAAGACGAACAGGTACATCAGATTCACATAGACATAAACATAAACATAACTCATGAATATCCGAGACCAGAACCATCCCAGAACAAATAGCCACACCACAGACCCCCATCTCGACGGTGCGACGGGGCCGCCATGAACAAGATGAAAATCGCATATTAGGCCTTCACCCAGCGTGGTGGTACATAACCCAATCAAACAAAGACAACGTGCCACAAAGCATTATATCAATCTGCCGCCAATAGAAAACGTGGCTATCCCAGACTACAGCGCAAAGGATTGCAAAATAACCCCGCTAGTCTGCGACTGCCAATCGGACAAACAATCTCCGACACAACAATTCTGTATTATTCTCTTTCCCGGATAGACGTGAAGTAGGCTCCTGCGGCTGGACGCAAGGTGGGATGGGATGATCGATGCTATTCCAACGGCGTTCCTTATCCATGGCAGTAGAAAACCAGGGATTCCAATCCACGGAAAAGGAGGGACATTCCATAGAATCCACGGCCACATTTTAACCCATGGGCATACCATCTGGGAAACCTGACAAAGGGGCATAACCATTCCTCGGGAGGTGGGACATCAAGCATATTCCAACCGGACTGGAAAAACGGAGCAAATCTGGCCATAAAGTGGGAGGTGTCAAATCATAATGCTGAAACAATCCAAAACAGCTCAAGGGCTCGCAAATTTCACACGCCGGCTGCGTCTCTCCTGGATCCGCTTCTCGGTGTCAATATAGAGCTGGTCCAAGAATTCCATGGCAGTGGCATCTTTGAGGATTTTGGCAACCTGGATGCCGGCAGAGATAAGCTGGAGCACATTTCGATCATCCTTGATCGGCCGGGACTGATGCTTGGCAGCATGCCTCATCTCTAGGGAGTTTTCCAGGACGGTGACCAGCTGCTTGATCTGCTGGTTATACAGGACCCGGGCGGGAATGCGACGCTTGGTGGCCAGTCTCTTGAGAAGATACACCCATTCGGTCCACTCACGGTCCGACGGCACCCTCACCTTTCTCTTGTCCGGTTCCACGGGAATTGGGAACTGGTACTTGGCAACAAAGTCGAAGGCACATTGTGACAGTCGATCGTTCACTGAATTCAGGATACGATCTTGCTCTGAGACATCAAGATTAGTAGGCAGATGGGGCAGTTCCCTTCCTTGCGCCAGGATGACGCGCTCGGAGGGCATGTCCAGTAACTGGCAGGGGCCGTCAAATTCATCCCGGTTGGAGGGCCGTCGTTGCGAGTGATACCGCGTGTTGTTTTTCAGTTTCTCGGCCGCCCGTCGGCTGTTTCGCTCCACGACGTACTCTTGACTCTCTGGAGGGGCAGAGAAATTGTAGTCACGTCGGAGAGCCTCTGGTGGAATGGGAGCCGGATGGCTCCACTCCCGGTACAGCGCAGGCGGCCGGGTCACTGGCCCAACGGGTGAGACAATGACGCTCCCAGAGGGGTGGGAAGTCACGGGAAGACCGTTGTAAGACACGGGATACTCGAAGTCTGGCGAGATGTGTTTCGGAGGCCTCGTGGTTTGAATATGAGTCTCTATGGAAAGGGACTCCCGGCGTGGAGGCGAATACCGAGTCATGCTAGATGGGGAAGATTGAGAGTCTCAGTATGATAGAAAAGTCTCTCCAAAGTGGGAGGGGAAGAGGGGTATGACACGGGATACTTGTATACCTTGGGTGGTACATCCGCGACGCATCTCCAGACGCACCGTAAATCGGCGGCTGCTGAGACATCATGGCGCTGTATAAAGTGAGCTTCCTGCAATGCGCAGAGTCGACGGAAAGCCGCGGGAATAAGGGTTAGGGGAAGGGAAGATGCTCGCAGGAGCTAACCTATGATGGGACCAAGAATCGGAATCGCTGCTTGAAGAATGCGTGCAGGATCCGCTGCTTGGCGTTGTTCCAGAGAAATAGCTGAAAGTCGAAGGCATTGCCATCAATGGGGGAGGCAAAACAGGAGGCATAGGGTATATAAATACGAAGCTGACGGTGGATCCAGACAGAGTGTGAAACGGGACGGATGATCCAGGGACATCCAAGTTTGGGAGCCCGGGACAGCGCCTGATTGCAAAGCGGCGATTATAGTTCAATATCGAGCACAGATAACAGCCAGGGTGAGAGCCCAATCCTGGAGAACTGGAGACGGGCTTTCTCGGTTCCCTAACGTCCGTCAACGGGAGAAGCGACGGGGCACGTAACGCTCCCCACCGTGGCAAAGGGGGCACTTGGAGGCGATGGTCTTTTCTTGCCTGGGACAAGCTTCACGCGGGATGTCCAGAGTATGAAAGATGATGGCCGACGCAGCTTTATCTGAGCATCAGCCGAATCGGAGAGATCGCTTTCGATATGCGCTGCGGACAGGGTTGGCGGAGTCGACTCCTCTAGGGAAAGGATGAGGACCCGTTGTCGCTAAATAAGCGTTTCTATTATTACAAAGGAGCATACTCTCTCCGTGAAGAACAACAAAGCGCTATGGGCCACTCACCCGATGCTCTGTTGTTCTGCGGTCAATCAGGTGCCTCGCTGGAGTGAAGCGCGTCACCACCGACTAGACGGATAAAAGCCGAGAAAGCCATTCACAAACGGAACATACGCCCTCCCCGAAATGCTGATCGTATCCCTAAACGCGATGGATCCTCACGGGACAGGAGGGAAAAAAGCAAAAGGATCCTCCGCTGAGTTGGGTGTTTTGGGCAGCAATGACCGGAGCCAGCAGGGCGCACATGCACGTACACCATCCTGACAGGCTCCTATCGTGGATCGCTCAGTCGAGAAGGCCGCGCCCCGATGGAATTTCCCCGCAGATGGCCAGTGGATTTGGCTGCATGCGAGGTGCAGAGAGGATGGTGAACATCGGATGTCGTTGGGGGAGTTGCGCGAACCGCAGAGTGGCGGCTAAGCAACTAAACAACTAGTCTACGCCCTGGTAGCTCCCTTCCCCCCCATTCCAGGAATCCGCTCGTCGATACTAAGTGCCAGCAGATTGACATTCGAGACATGCATTATTCTAGTTGCAGTCGCTTGGCAAAAGTGTCTGTCCATCGAAGCTGGTGTGGGGTTGGTCTGGCCGACAACTCGTCGATCCTATGGAGCCCGATACGTACGAGAGATGATAAGGTGGCCAATTATAGGACCTAGATGCAAAGGACAGGCGAGCCCCAAGCCGATGACAAAAGTTGCTCGACCTGGGCAGATGGCGGCCCGATGTCCAGACTGTCCTCTGGACAGCATGGATCTTCGCTCTTCCAACTGGGATATGGGCATACACAGGCTCCAGGAGAGTTGGGCATACACATCAGTGCGTATCTTGTTGCCCGAGCTGCGGGCCATGAGCTGACTCGTCAGCATCGGAAGGGTAGGATACTCGGAAAGGTCCGTCTGAGAACATAGCGCCCTCAACCGTAGGACGCTTGGCTGCGTTGTGGGTTGTCTTGATGTCAAACATTCCAGGGTCTAGAGTGGCTATCTGCCAATCGACATAGGCCTCAAGTCCTCGGATACAGCTATACAATAGGCGAGAACTCGTCAAAGAAGCGAAGGCTGCAGTTGGTCGGATAGCCCCGTACCGTCAAGGGTCTTGTCAAACGCTGCGCAACAATAGCATACACATTGTGCCCCAAGGAAGCGTCAAGAAACCATGGTTCGTTTCAATTCTGCAGACAAAATGGGATTCAGAGCTAAGATAGTCCATGTTGCACAGAATGGCAAGTGCTCTGGGGCTGCTCCCAATAACAGGACTAGCCCAAGAGGAACGAAGCGAAGTCAGATTTTCTTCTTGTATGAAGCGCTGGCCGGCAGCTCAACTCCCAAGCGACGAGCATAATCCTGGGGATTCTATTAGTAAACTACAGAAGAAGACATTGAAGTGCGCGCATCCTGGCCACATGCAACCTACTTCGCAGCTGAGCCGAATCCCATCGTCAATGTTCACCCGAGGCTCAAACCCCAGAATCGCCTTTGCCTTTTCGCCGCTGGCATATCGAACAGCACACGCATCCCAGACGCTTCCGCGGCTGATGGTGGTCGTCGTGCCGAATATCCATGTTAGGAACTCAAGCACCAGCCCAACGAGGTACGCCAGCACCTGCGGGATGCGAATCTGAAAGGGTGGGGTGTAACCGAAATGAGCCCAAATGGCAAGACAAAAGTCGCGAAAGGTGATGGGTTCGTTATTCTGAATGAAGAAGGCCTCACCGGCTGCCGTTCGTGTCGTCAACAAGTTCTCGGCGGCAAGGACGTGTGCATCTGCCACGTTGGTGACATAGGTCACGTCCCATAGGTTCCGGCCGTTCCCAATGATGAAGGGAGTTTCCCCCTTGGCAATGCATGCGTGTATTGCGGGGACTAATTGATAGTCTCCTGGACCACAGAGAACGGACGGCCGGAGGGCACAAGTGGCCAACATATCACAGGACTCCTTCAGGACGAGAGCCTCTGCAGCTGCCTGGCGTTGGTCAGAATAATGTTAGTAAACTATACGAGCCGTGGCCCCGTCGTATGAAAGGGCGCCAATTAGCAGGGAAGCTCAACCTTAGATTCACCATAGATGAGAGAGGTCTGTGGAATTGGCCATTCCTCGTTGATGTTGATGTAGGGGGAATCCATGTTATCAGTGACGACGCAGCAAGTACTAGTGTAAACGAAGCCCTTCACTCCGCTCTGCTTCGCGGCCTCCAGCATGTTCCTGGTTCCTTCGACATTGATCTTCCAGACACGTTTCTCCTGTCTTCGCGCGAATCGCTCCGCAAGGGCTGGGACGATCCCAGCAGTGTGTATGACCAGGTCTGGTTTGACTTGCTGGAGGGCCTGGCTGACTTTATCTGCATTGGTGACGTCGACCTGGATGAATGTGATACCATCCGGCACGACGTGATTTGGTCCTGGAGGATTCAGGTCTATGATCGTGAGGGCACACTCGGGATGCTTTTCCGCGATAGCTCTTGCGATTGCTGCTCCCACGAAGCCTGTTCCCCCGGAAATGAGGACATTGGTGAGGGGCGCCTTGCTTACGGACATGACGCGGTACACCCTGTCTAGGTGGCTTTTCGGTCTTGAGGCCACTTAAAAACGAGAACGGTCAGTTCATGGATGGGACATGAATGCGGAGGATGGTGGATGGCGAGGGGAAACATAAGGATTATGAAGAATGCATAAACAGGAAGGGCTGGTTGCCCAAGACGGTTAGCGCATTCCGTGGCTTTCACTCACCATACTGAAGGCCATTTCTCTATCAGGATAAAAAACATCTACATAGTTTAACTGGTTCATAAACTTGGAAATCCCGGCTAGTTACTATACAAGGTATCCATCCCAACAGTCGCAAATATCACAGATAGTACAAGGCATGGGAGGAGACATACACACTGCGACTGCCCAAACTCCGGTTGAAAATGCAAAACACCAATCCACAGGCAACATTCACACAAGTCGAGGTATATACCGTCCCCAGTCTAAAGCACCCGGCAGAGGACCAATCCTCCCACCTTCTTCTCCACGCACTCGCGCGCCTCCATGATGCCCCGATCCGTCGAGAGATAGAGACTCTCGCCGGGAGACCGCAGCCCCTCGACGTAGCCGCTCTTCTCGCCGCGAATGACCTGTCGCAGTCCAGCGACGTCGATGTTGATTCTGCGCTTCGGTTTGCTGACCATGCTCATCTTTCCCAGGACCGGCTCGCTCTGCCAGTACTTCAGTCCGAGCCAGAGTCGCCGCGAAGCGATATTACTCTGCGTTATCGGTTCGACTCCGTGAACTTCGTCATTGGCGACCGGATGGCCGAGAAGGATGTGAGACGGAGGAGGCGTAGGGCCGCCCGCGGACGACGGAGGAAATGTAGCCGGAGTTCTGCAGTGCCAGCGCAAGTTTCAGATGCAGCTGGGAGTTCGGAATGGACGTAAGACCGAGACGAGCTTTGGTGGCATTGTTTAAATGGGAGCAGACGTGGGCAAGATTGACGAGCGACATGGTGACCGCGAGGAATTGGCCCGATGAGGGCCTGTGGTGTGAAGGTGTGGAGGTTGCTGGAAGTTGTGGATTGGAGCCTGGAGGGAACGGTCAGTAAAATTCCCCGTCTTATAGTTGCATAGGGATTGGAGAGAACGCCTACCAGATGATGAGAGTGCAATGGCACAGCAAGTCGCAGAAACAACGTTCCTTCAATGGCAGATTGGATCTCCGGCCGATGATGCGGAAGCTCCAGATGAAATTTTCGGAGAAACCCTACCCCGGCTTATGTAATGCAACAACTTATATTGATGCCTCAGGCAGAGTTATAACTGTTCGTTGTATATCGTTTGTCCATCAACATTCCAAAACTCTTGCTTCTTTTCGACAGAAGAGGTTAATGGGCATCATTTTATGTCAGCCAGCTAGTTTCTTGTCGCGAAGTGGGAAGAAATTTTCCTCCTCCACGGCGCAATCCGCAGCCTACTCCGTACCTATTTCGGCTTTGTATAGTTCTGGTTCATCGGATTTATCATGTTGGGGCCTGACGTTTGGAAAATCATCAGGACTGACAAACACGACATACTTCTATATCAACTGACATTCAAGTCTCTCTTGCTCTTCAGGTCGGCAAGTCTCTGGGCAGCTTCAAAAGATCCAATCATGGCTGTTGTGTAAGCGCCGAGGTGAGGATGCTGCATTGCACAGGCCTATCACAGTCTCATGCCAGGGACCAGCTCTCTACCGCTCAAGATGCACCGATTTTCCCCTCTTTCTCTCTCTCCCGATCTTCTTTCGTTCCTCTGTCACCATCGTCAACTCTAGATCTGGTCCATCGCCATTATGCCTCCATTGTCTGGGGAAGAACGTATACTCACAGTGTAAGCAGTCCAAGACTCTATCGATGCCCCCGCTCTAACTCCTCATAGATTTGCTGATATCCACTACTATTTCTCCGCCCCAACACCCAAGCCGCTTCACCACCGCTTCGATAAAGGCTCATATCTCTATCTCTATCACAATGCGAGCCAGAGGAAGACCAGACTGGAGGTCGCCAATAATCCTGGCTCTCCAGACCAGGACGCCTTCAACGGGGGTGAGTGTCGCACTCTCACCGTCCGCGTTGTATACTGACCCATCCCAGCACTGGATCAAGTCCACATCGCCCATTCCACCAAGTTTCCCACCTTGTGCACCTTGACTGTGGACGGCGCAAACACACAAGCCTTTCCTCCGCCACCGACAAGCCCGTACGAATGGCATCTCCCCAGCACCACCGGCGAGCCCATGCGCCTCCACACGCTGGACATCTACTTCTGGACGCTCGACGACGCAACGCAATGCCTCGACCTCCTCGAACGTCACCTCGCCCCCGCGCAGGTCGCATCAGACCGACACCCATTCCCACCCCCGGCGCAGCACAACGTGAGCTCCGTCGTGCAACAACTCGAGCACGTCGCCATCGCAGACCCGGCCTACCAAAACGGCCAAACCCGCAACTCCCAGTCGGAGCCTGCATCGTTCCCCCAGCACCACCAGCCCGCCGCATCAACCTCTCCCTCCATCGCAACACCCAGCGCCATCCCCCCTCCGCCGCCCCCAATCACCGGGTCCCCAGGCGCCCAACAACACCAAAATGACACCCCCGCTCCCCTCCCATACAACCCTGCCGCCCCCGCCGCGCCAGAACCCATAAAGCACCGCGAAAAGACCCCTCCGCCCCCAATGGACGGCGCAGATGGCACCGGTCTCGCCGCCGCCGCTGCCGCAGACATCGCGGCGCCCCCAGGCGCCCCCTTCTCCCCGCAGCGCGCCAGCTTCACCACCACCAACAACAACTACACCACGACGTCCCAGTCCCTCCCTTACGCCATGCCAGGGAGCTACGCCTCGCCCCCGCCCAGCGCAGGCCTGCCCCCCGCCTTCCACGTCCCCACTTCCTCCATCCAGAGTCCCCCGCCGACCACCGTCCCCGCCGGCGTCCCCTCCTACACCCCGTCCTTCCTCGCCGGTAACAGCGGAAGCGCAGGTAGTACCACTCCCGGAGCCACGGGAACGACGATGTCCTTCGCTCCGCCGCCAAAAGACCCCTCTGCCCCGGTGTACCAGGCTCAGCCGCAGACCTCCTACGCCCTCCCGCCGCAGCTCCAGCAGCACCAACAGCAGTCGCAGCCGACACCGCCGCCGGGCGGGTACGCGAATTTCTCGTATGATACGCCGGCGCAGGCGCGCGCGCACACCGGCATCGGCGACTACGAGGTTCATAGTCAGCTGTATCGGCCGACGGAGGCGGAGGCGAACTCGTATCACCAGAAACATGCGCTGAAGGCGATGAATTCGGGGCAGAAGCCGCGGGGTTTGGAGGAGCGGGCGCATCGTGTAGAGAATAGTGTGAATAAGTTTTTGAAGAGGTTGGAGAAGAAGATATGATTGGTATTTGCTGTTGGGTTGGGCTCATTATTAGTTAGTCGGTTAAGTTACTACGTTGGCGTAGAGCAGCATGTGCTGGCAGAGAATGTATCCTTGCAAAATTGTTGAATACAACTATGTAGAAGTGCTAAATATCCAACCCAACCAGATATCTAAGGCTACCTCAAGCCATGACCGAAATCCAGCCGAGACAACCAAGAAATAGAACAGAATAACCCTAAAGACTCCACCACGGGATATGCAAAATATGCAGCGACCACGCTAAACCCAGCTGAACCTGAATCAACTCCACCGGTAATGCTCCGACACGCTTGGTCGGTATGAGTTCCCCAACCGGGATCGAGGACAAGAATGTGCAGCGAGTCGCCTCACAACGCCGCCGGACACGTTCCGTCGAATCATGTCCCAGCTGGCAAGAAAGAAAGGAAAATAGAAGTTTGTAACACGGACCCAAGAGACAAACAGATCCAGTTGCATGAAACTCAACAGGGTATAACAAGGGTATAAAAGTTGCTAAGTTACAAAAGGGGATGGGAGAAGGGAAGAGAAGGTAAAGTGTAGGGCAGCATCTAAGCGAGAGACAGCTTCTCAACGCCATCAGTAAGCTCTTCAGGCTTGGACGCGGCGTTATCAGAAGCATCCTCAGTGGGTGGCTGAGCAACAGCGTCAACCTTCTCAGGCTTAGGCGCAGGGTCCGAGGCCGGTTCGACGGACTCGTGGATAATCTCCTGCTTCGGTTCGGCTTCAGACAGAATGCCATTGTTCTCGGGCTTGGCCTCCTCCGTCACCGCATCCTCGACTGGGACAGTGTCCTTGGGCTCCTCGGTAGAGGGAGCGGGCTCCTGAGGAGCATCGTTGGTCAATTCCGTAGCCACTTCGGGACCGGCGGACTCCTTGGTTTCTTCGGGAGCGGAGACTTCCTCTTCAGGGACCGAAGGGATAGCATGCTGCTCAACCCATTCAGCAGTACCAGCGTGACCAAGAGAGGAGGTAGGCGTGGTAGTCTTCACCGGGACGTCACCCTGAGTAGAGGCCTCCGGCGAATGAACCTCCACAGACTCTTCCTTGGAGTGTGCTGACGCCGCAGAGGTCTGTGCCTTGGATTTGGTAGAACGGGAAGTGGGCTTAGGGACGGGCTTCGATGCAGTCCGTGTGGTTTTGGTTCCCGATGGGTTCTTGGGCTCCACCTTGTCATGTACCTTACGCGCGGAGCTAGCAGTAGGACGCATCATGCGCGCCAAGAAGCCCTCGTCCACAGGCTTGTTGCTCGTACGGGAGCTGGGACGCTCGTTTGCCACGGAAGCGAGAGCAGAGGGCTTACGAGTAGTAGAAGACGTGGAGTTGTTGGTCCGTGATTGGACAGGAGGCTTGCGGGTCGGTCCGTTGGTACCAGATTTGGCCGCGTTGGTACCAGATTTAGCCGTTGAGGACAAGCTAGGCGTGGTCGCCGACGATGGAAGACGCGCTGATTTAGTGGCGTTCGTAGCAGGCATTGAAGCGCGAGGCGGTCGCGTGGTAGGTTTGGATGCGGTGTTCAGAGCTGCGCGGCTTGGCTTACGGGCTGGTTCCTTAGCCGTAGCGCCAGCAGCCGGCTTCGCGGAGCGGACCGGTTTCGCGGAGTTTTCTGGTTTGGTCGCCATGTTGTTGGCTACAGTCTTCGGCTTCACCGGCGAGGGCTTAGGGGCAGGCGCGGGAGGCGCCTTTTCCTTCGGAGTTGCAGTGGCGGTTTTTGCTGGCGCGGGCGTTGGGGACTTGTTTTCCTTCGCGGTTGGCGAGGCTTCCTTGGTCACGCGTATAGGCGACTGCAGCGATTTAACGGGTTCTTCGGGCTTCGGTGAAGTCTTAGCGTTGGAGGTCGCGTCGATGCCATTGCCTGGTGGAGTGGACGCCAGGGGAGTCTTCACAGGGTCTTCCATCTCATCGGAGTTGAAGCTGCGCATGCGCACGGGAGCAGCCGGGCTATCACTCCGCGTGCTGGCACTTCTCCGCAGGCTTGAGACAGGACTTGACTGCACGGCGCCGTCGACCGCAATAAAGCTGGCGCGCACCTTGGACAAGGGCCTAGTCGAGCCAGGGGTATCGGAACCAACGGGGGATCTACCGCGAGAGGGCGGAGAGGTGGTGTTGGCCTGTTGGGTTTCGAACTTGGCGAGCAGGCTACGAACGCCTGGATGGCCACCGGTATCCATGGCGGTGACTCAGTGTATTAGTCAAGCGGGATAGGGTGTACGGTATGCGAAGCGAGGGGCAGAGCGGTCCGGTATGCAGGATGAGGGGTAGAATGCGGATGCGACGGGGTATGCAGGCGATCCGGTCTTTCTGCGTGTTCGAAATGACTCGGGACGATTCAACGATGGTTGACAGTTGAGCTGATAATTATTGACTGGGGTGAAGTACAGCAGTTCTGGGGAGGTTGGGGTATTTATATCACCCCAGCCCTGCGGCGAGTTTCAGTGGTTGACACGGAGAGAACCAACACGAGTGAGTGCAGTCAACAAAGTCGAAATGAGGGGTGCATTATCCGAGGCAGATGGTGTAGGGCGAGACAATGAAAATGGTCATGATCCACCGATAATGGGAACAATGGGAAAGGAGAGAAGAAGAAGATAGACGGTGAATGGAGAGAGTGAAGGAGAAAGGGAGGAAGTGAGAGAGTGAGAGCGCGCGAAAGAGACAAATAATCAACAAGTGGGCCTCAGGCACCCTTCAGGGGCAGCGGGCGGATCCGCGGCTTCAGGTAAATCACCAGGAGGACTCCAGAGTAGTTTCATCGAGCATCCTCATTTCTCTCGCTCGGTTCTGATTTGGTCTCGCCGGTCCAGGTTCCTGGAAATTCTATTTGGACCAGAGTGGTTGATGTGGCATTTCCATCACCGTTTGCTATACACCTCGGTTCACCAAACAGGAAGAATATCAATAATGGTCCCATCCACTATTGACCATGGCCACCTCAACCAGGATAATTGACCCTGTCTTCGACTCCTTGCAATAGTATCCCTTGTGAATTTTATTCCAAGGTTCTCTTGGATTTATTACCATAAAAAAAATATCGGCCAGAGTGTGGCTGATCGTTACATCACCATGATGGCCATTCTCCGTCTACGGAGGTGGATCAGCACTAACTACCGACTCGGTATACACGACCAGGCGGAGATGGCCGGAATAGCTACGATCCTGGTAAATGGATTCATGATAGAAATTGTAGTAGCCTGGAAAGCTCTTGTTCTGTAGCATGTATCCCCAACAATGTTCACCATGTTCCTACCAGATATATATCTCTAGTCCTGTGCTGGACCACAGATCTTCTCACCTCCACTTCTATCACTAATCTAAAATACCGTACAACAACTCCTCTAGACACAGTAGGTAGAGAGGACCCGGAGATGATGGGAATATAACCCACAATTCCACGAACCCTCAGGCTTGCTTGCGAGAAGTCTACATGCCGTTCTCATTGCCCGGTCCAGTCTCCTCATCATCGCCCATCCATGGGAAGTGACGTTTTCCTGACAGAAGGTCACCGTCTTCTTGATCCTCATCTCCGGGGAACGGCCAGTGGGTTATTCCAGTACTGTTGTTGTTATCATCCTCCTCCTCGCCCCCGAGCAGGGGCAAAAGAGGCAGGAGTCGTCCAATTCCGGGCCCCTCAGGGCCTTCTTCTCCCTCGTCGTCGCCCATCCAGGGGAGATGTCTTTCGTCCATTTTGACCGCTTGGCCCGCTGGGCGCATAGAGCCTATATCCTGGTGAGTCGGAAGTCGTTCGTTTCGAGCACAAATACGTACGGGCGTCTGCTCTGGACGGGGCCGCGTGAGAAAGCGGGCTCAGTCCGACGAGAAGAAACGAGAGGACGGCGGTGTAGCGCATGGTGAACAAGAAGAAGGCGTTTTGATTTGAAAATTTGAGAGCTTGAAAGTATGTGAGGTGAGGTTGAAGGCTTTAATGGTGCTCGATAACAATTGAAAGGTCTCTGATCCGTATGAGGTATTTATATGGCGAGAACATTGAGATTGATAGACCAAGTCATCCTGGTCTGAAACGGCAAACTCGATCCAAGTGCAACGTTTATCTCGGGCTTTCTACAGTCCGATGCTTCGGCTCAAACAATAGACGCACGAAGCCTATGATACAGAGACAACACTGGGGCTTGCTAAGGTAGATGACGCACACAGTAGTACATGGCCGGACTTACGGCCTGGAGATAAGACGTTCCACTATATTGAAGAAGTATGTTCCAAGTCCAGCGGTTGTTCATTATGAAACAGTCGATTTTTGAATTCGTACCAGAGATGTGCCACAGTTGCTGGCTCTGAGGATATCCGCATTGCTACTACCATCATGTCACCGGCATATACATCATCACCATGCACAAGGAGCCATGACCATAATTAGACGCGTAGTATTTGGGATCTTTCACGGGTGTTGTCTGACTAGAACAACGGGTTGATGTATGACAGCTACCACTCGGCTTGGACTCAAACAATACTTCTACCATCTGAATCTGTACCACTCAATCGATCAAGCCTTTGAGCTTTGCGCTTTCCTCTAAACTGACTGCATGACATCATAAAATTTTACTAGTAGAACGTCGGCGTGGAATATAGCATGCAGATAGTTCTGAGCCAAGGCGTTCCCCGGAGTTTAGAATGTGTGAGCCTTTTGGCTAGAGGAAATAGTGTTCTTCCTATATCATTCAGGCCGTACCTACCTTAATGCAATGATTATTCATGACGCATGTGAAATGACTACCAGAAGTGACAAGAACGGTCGTGGGAACTACCTAGTAGGTATCTAGGTACTATGGTTGTGGCTCCCTGTAAAGCGGCGGGGGTCGTTATCGCAGTCATATGAAACTAGCATTAAAGACAATTGCCTTTTCGTTCTCAGAGTTTCACTAGGGTTAACAGAACCCCAAAATTAGTTCAAGTTAACCTCAAATTCAGAACTCAAGATATTCATGAATAAGATATATCAGTAAAACCGAAAGTTTAAAGGCACTTCTGGAGTAAACAAGCGACAAGCAAGCTGTCATAGGGACAGGCGTGCTCCACGCGTCAAATCTGAAGTACAGACTGACAGTGCCATTTCCCATAACTCCCAGATGATTTCACATGTTGACCTTTGCTACCATTCACCTGCTTTCGCAAAAGGCATCATGCCACTAGGTCCACCATATATCTTGCCCAAACTGATGAACTACGCCTGAATTTTCGGTGAACTCGTTACTTTCCTCCTTAGGCATATCTGCGCAATGTGCTAGACAGGTCACGGACCTACAGTTCGAGTCAGCGAGTTTCTAGATGCGGTTGGACGACGAAAGGTCTCTTACACAGCCCCGGTTGCACGCTCATAGAGAATCTTTTCCGGAAAGCCTTCAAACATATACCAGCCTCTGAGGCGAGCTTGCCTGCGAAAATAGTTGAGTGAACGCAAAACCTTTCGTCCAAGTATTCAAACTTACTCGAGGATACGAGTGACCTCGCGCTTGATATGTGAGCCTTCCCACTCTATCAGGTCCAAATAATCTAGGGCAGGCTTTCCGCGAACTCTAGACATTGCGATACAATTCATGTAACCTCCAGGATATTCGTACGCAGGCCCCTGCGTCTTAACGCCATTATCAAGTAGAGTGGGCAACCCTTCAATCGACTGCAAATTGCGAATAGCACGGACCTCATCCTGGAAGACCCTTTTGGCCCATTCGATATTGTCTTGACGCTCATCAGGCAACAACAAGACGGGATCCCTCCTTCAGGATCAATGAGTTAGACCATCGTGGGCCTCAGTCTAAGCTTTGAAGGGAGGAATGAGTCACTCACTGGACGCGAACCTTCACAACCGCATCAATGTTGTCTGTACCCCTGGTGGCGTAGAAAACGGCCCTTCTCTCAGCAAACTGGTCATCCCTTTTCTCCGAGACCAGGGTGTCCAGGTGATAAACATTAGCTCCCGCAGTGAGCTCAGTGCCTTCAAGCTTTTTGAGGACTATATCCCCGAGTTGTGGGTTCATAGTGGCTGAGAAGCGAGGGTTTCCTTCGAGCAGTCTTGCGTGATAAAGTGTAGGGGGAGGCTTTTCGCTTTTGAGGAGATAGGAGAGGGTTAAGCTTCTTATACAGGGTGTTCCTTTTGCTTATTGTTCATTGTTACGTCACAGATGTATTGAAAACTTTAATAAGGGAATAAGGTACTATATCAGATGTTCTGCAATTGCATGTACAGTCAGTTAACAACTCTGTATAATAGCTCTTCTGCCTTATTCAAGGATAACGTCCAGAAGACTGTCACCTGCCCTTACATTATTCTTTGCTGCATAGCAGAATATTGAGAACTATATGTCAATGAATCTAGAGAAGACCATTGTATGGATTATTGGCAATAAGGTAAGTTGGCCACTATGGACGCTCTTTTGAGTCCTTAAAGAAGAGTCCACAACATATGCTTGCCCCAGCACCTCAGTACCTACATAGCATCTCTTACCTTAAATAGCAGATCAATATAGCTCCCACAGATGCTTATTGTTTAGACGATCGGACAATATTTTAACATTCAATATACAACAGACAGGTGAGATACAATTAAAATTGGATATATTCGAACTATCCTATGTTTGGACATAAACAGACCTTTGAAATAACAACCAACACCAGCATTTAAGTGCACTAAGTCCAGTTGCTGCTCATTCTACAAAGTATTTCTAATAGATGAGCTTGTAGAATCTGTAAGCAGTCTACACGTCCATATATATACTCCTCCACAAGACTCCAAGCTTACATTCCTTTGCAGGTTGACGGATCTTACAGGGCAGTCCATGGCATACGGGCTCAGTCTTCGCATGCTGGCTAGATTATCTGTTAAGTTATCAGTACCGACCAAGGGCAGTTCCAATAGCACGTTTATTGTGTCCACCATAGGGAATATACACGTACTCCGTAGGTATTCCGTAGATCAGAAGGACGAGGCGAACAATGGTAAAGACACACCCGGCTATTACCGCCGGAGCCACGTTGATCCGGGCCGTTGGATTTCCTCTTGCTCCGATTGTCGGGGAGACCTTTTTCTCTGTCCAGTTCACTCCCAGTCGACATTATTGCGCAATGGCTGCTGCTAGGACGCTTCGCATAGGTCAATTGGCTCCTTTTCCGATCAAAGTAAACTGTAGCTGACATTCTCCCATTCTAGGTCTCATCCCCGGTGACGGTATCGGACGGGAGGTCATTCCGGTATGGAGAACGTCCAACCCCGGATTTCCTCCACATGACAATTGAAGGTCAATGCTAACCATGCGGTTCGTTAGGCTGGTCGCCGTCTGCTGGAATCCCTTCCCTCCTCTCTCAACCTGAAGTTCAGCTTCGTTGACCTGGATGCCGGTTTCGACACCTTCAAGCGCACCGGTACCGCTCTCCCTGACAAGACCGTTGAGATCTTGAAAAAGGAGTGCGATGGAGCTCTTTTCGGAGCCGTCAGGTAAAGTGAAACCATACTGATTGTCTTCTGCATTCTAAACGTGTCATCTCCAGCTCCCCTAGCACCAAGGTCGCTGGCTACTCCTCCCCCATTGTCGCTCTCCGCAAGAAGCTCGACCTGTACGCCAACGTCCGTCCAGTCAAGACTACCAGCGGCGACAGCAAGGGCAACCCTATCGATCTGGTCATCGTCCGGGAGAACACTGAGGACCTCTATGTGAAGGAGGAGCAGACCAAGGACACCCCCAACGGCAAGGTGGCCGAGGCCATCAAGCGCATCTCCGAGAACGCTTCCTCCCGCATCTCCACCATCGCTGGTGAGATCGCTCTGCGCCGTCAGAAGATCCGCGACGTTGCCGCCACCCCCGGCCTCCGCTCCAAACCCATGGTTACTATCACCCACAAGTCCAACGTTCTGTCGCAGACCGACGGTCTCTTCCGTGAGACCGCCCGCAAGGCCCTCTCCGCCGACCGCTTCTCCTCCGTCGAGGTCGAGGAGCAGATCGTCGACTCCATGGTCTACAAGCTCTTCCGTCAGCCCGAGTACTATGATGTGATTGTCGCCCCCAATCTCTACGGTGACATTCTGTCCGACGGCGCTGCCGCCCTGGTCGGCAGTCTGGGTCTGGTGCCCAGCGCCAACGTCGGTGACGGCTTTGCCATCGGTGAGCCTTGCCACGGCTCCGCCCCCGACATCGAGGGCAAGGGCATTGCCAACCCCATCGCTACCCTGCGCAGTGTCGCCCTGATGCTGGAGTTCCTTGGCGAAGAGAACGCCGCCGCCAAGATCTACACCGCTGTCGATGCCAACCTCGACGAGGGCAAGTACCTCTCCCCTGACATGGGCGGAAAGGCTACCACCCAGCAGGTTCTCGACGATGTCCTGAAGAGACTTTAGAGGTCGTTACGTAAAAGCGGATGTCTTATTGCGAACTGTGTGATGCTTGTATAGAGCGACTGTATATCTAAATAAACCATGACTACCTGCGTCTTGAATTCTTCCCATCTCTCCATTGATTTAAACATCTCACTCAACATCGTCCGCCGACGGCTCTGGCTCCCATTCAAAGCGCCCCAGCTTGCCCTCATTCCGCTCATGCGTCTCCTTATTTTTCTCTTTGGCACGCTGCGTCCACTCCCGGTGCTCCGGCTCATCATCCGTCCCCTGGCAGACAAGCATAAACAGTACCACAAGATACACATCATCCGTCTCGCGGTTCTTCAGCACATACCGGAGATAATGGTGCTCCTCGTCGGCATAATGCAGCGCATTGATATTAAACCCGGGGAGCCGTAGCGAGAAATCTGCCTTCATCAGCGCTCAACCTTACAACACAAAGTCAACGCACAACCCACCATTAAACCCCAGATACGGATTCCCAAAATCCACCCAGTACGTCCTCCCCTCCTCAAACACAAACGCCTCGCGGTTCGCCTCGGACTGGAAGAACTTGCGCCGCTGCTCGACACTCTCCCCCACGCCGAGCCCCTGCCTCACCTCCACCCCATCCCCATCGGCCCCCTCCTCCACGACCGTCCCATGCAGTGTCGGCACCTCATGATCCCGCTTGATCTTCTCCCCAACCCGGAACTGGTTCCACGACGACAACGCCGGGCTGAACAGGTACGGCCGGTCGGCGTAGGCGTCGCCGTCCAGCGTCGGGTCGATGGTCCACTGCACCAGACGCAGGGCGGCGTTGAACCCCGGCGGCAGACGGTCGCGGATGGGCCGGTCGAAGTCGTTGCCGAAGATGAGGTCCTTCCCGTTGACGGGGTGCTTGAAGACGATCGCGAAGGAGATGGAGTACTGGTCGGATTGGTGAAGGGGGTGCGAGAAGTAGGGGCTTGTCTTGGGCGAGTCGTCCGGGTAGCCTGTGTAGTCCTGGATGCGGACGCAGAGGCTGATGATGGCGTGCTCGTTTTCGATGCGCATCGACTGCTCTTCGTTTACGGGGACTAGCTGGTGCGTTGCTGGGTCATATTGCGTGCCCGCCGTCACTTTGAGGCGGTACTTGAGTTCGGCGGGTTGCCCGGTCATTCTGCTGTAATATGAGGAGATTATAGATCCAGTTAGGGTATATAGGTGTGTCAATGGCGTCTTGATGGACTTCAGAGCGGATGGAACTTATATTGATGACCTCATGCGAGCGTCGACGTCATCGCGAGAAACCCTGGTTCGTACCGACAACCTTATCACTACCAAACTTCACTCTATCGATAATAAACTAAGAAAATACAATGCAAGGGAAAGATATAGTACACAACAAAAGAAACACTGTCCAAAGAATGTTATAGATCAGCGGGGTCAGAAGGCGGAATCTCGCCTGTCTCTTCCACGTCTTCTGCCAGCAAGTCGTCCGTGAGGATGCCAATTCCACTGTCTAGTCGCCGGCGATGTTTACCGCGACCGACTTCCACGTCGACGAACCGCGTCATGCTAACAGGAGTTATGGGCTCACTGCCGGCGTGGACATCGTCGGACTGCAGCTCGTCCGACTTCATCTGCCAATTGGCCGAGCGCACCTTTGCCTTTCGCCGCTCCGCATTGACCGTTTCCTTCATGTAGGCGAATGACCGCGCCTGGTCCGCAGCCCACCGGTCTAACAAGCTATCCCGAGCTCTGATTTCCAAGCGCAGCTGCTCTTCGAGTCCCGAGTTACTCAGACGAAGTTTCTCAGCCTCCGATTTGGCGGCTTCCAGCGACGTAGTCAGTTCTGACACGCGGACATTCATCACTCCTATCTCCTGTTGTTGTTCCATCGCTTGTTTCTCTAGACCTTCGACGGCCTTTTGGCGCTCCTTCTCGAGAAGTTCGACCTTTGCGGTCAAGTCGCACACGGAGAATCGGTTATTTTCGACGGTCTCCTCCAGTTCGTGAATGCGTGCCTCTCGCTCGGTAGCACTCAACTCAGCTGCATGACGAGCCTTTTCCTCTTCGTCGATCTGGCTTTTCAGCTGGGATACCTGCTGGCGGTGGTTCTCCTCCAGCTCGGTAATGAGGGTCTCCAAGTTCGTCACTTCGGTGCGGTACGTGGTAAGTGCTGCATTCAATCTGTCAATCCCAACGGCTTGTTCTTTGCCTTCGTTTTCGAGTTCTTGCATCCGCATTCTCGTATGCAGCATGTCGCGCGCGGAGGACGAAATCGACTCCTCGAGATCCTGGACTTTCTTCGCCGCAGTCTCGTATCGCGCCAGCGCAGCGTTGAAGTGTCCACGCAAGGTCCTTTCACGGCCGACCGCTGCCTCGTGCATCTTCTGCTCTTCGTCTAAGCTCTGGACGAGTAGCTCGACCCGCGCCACAAGAGCGCTGAGGGTGCTATTTCCGTTGTGCAAGCTCGCGCTGGGCGTCTCACCGGGAACGGCACGTTCAAGTCGAAGACGCGCCCAGCGAAAACGATCGCGCATTTGAGCGATTATCTCGTCGACATTACTGCCCGAGAACCCTAGGTCGCGCAGCTCTTGTTGGACTGTAGATAGTGCGCTGGTAGCATCCGAAGCACGAGTGAGGACCTCTGTGAGAGTCGGTAGAAAGCGCTCGAGAAAGTCTGGAGGCGGAGATGACTGTCGCAAATGACTCTCAAGAGGTGTACCCACGAATGCAGAGAGACGACTTCGAAATGAATTGAACAGCTCTTTCTTCTCTGATTTTGCGGCTTCCAGGTCCGCTGACAGAGCGATAGCGTCTGCATCCTGATCGCGTCCAAAGCACACATCAGGATTTGGAATTCCATGGTCCAGCAAAGACATGTCATCGGGAATAGATGGCGGATGTCCACTCAGCCCGCGCATATCAGGCGAGTTCGAAATGAGCATCGTACTCCCGTCGAAAGCACTGTCGTTGAGAATGATAGTATCGGCCTCTGTGCTCGCCACATCGGATTGATTTAAAGCACTATGAACAGACGAGAACGACAACTCTTCTCTAAGCTTGCTGTTCTCGTGTTCCAAATTCTCAATGCGCGCTTGGGGCGGCACCCATGGCATGTCCTCGCTGCACGCAGGACTCTGAGGCAGCCGATTATGCTTGGCCAGCTCGAGCTGATGGCGCAGCGCGTCTCGTTCGCGAAGCAAAGACTGCAGCGTCTTTTCATACTGCGCAGTATCGCGCTTCTCGCGCTGGAGCTGGTTGATCTCATCGCTGAGTCCCACTCTGCGGATTCGCCGCTGCGTCCGCGAGTCGAGAATCTGCCGCAGCGGCGTGAACTGCACGACTCGCTCTGGCGAGGGCAGCCGCGCCGGCCACAGCGGATCGAGCGAGACACGCGATCGCGGAAGCGGCGCGGAACGCCGTCGCAGCCGTTTGCTGGGCGTCTGGGGCGTCCCCTCTGCATCGGCGGGCTCCTCAAACGACGTGCGCAGCATCACCGGCGTCAATCCCGTAGAGTAGTCTGGGCCATTTTGCAGCTGCGGACCGGGGTCGGAGAAGCGAACCTTCTTCCTTGGTTGGCGGGGAGTTTTGCAAGACGAGGCGGGAGACGCTGCGGCGGACTGTCGAGTCGTTCTGCAGGCGGCTGGTGAGCGAGGTGCTTGGGTGGAGAGGGAGCTGGTCCGTCTCTTCCTCGCCTGCCTTGTCTCCATGATGGCGATCAGGGCTAGTGTACTAGATGGGATATAGTATTGGACAGTTGTACCACGTTCAGGATCTAAAAGGCGTCATGGATGAAGAATGTTGCTGATCCCTGGCGGATAAGATAGAATTTATCGATAATGGGATCAAACAAACAGACTACTGCATTTGGATGGACCGTGCGGGTTATCAAAACAAGAGTGAGACCTCGACGCGTTAGAGATCCAGTCCGATTTCCCGATCGGGAAGATGTAAACAAGCCGCATCAGGTGACTGGCTTCTGCCTACTTCTGCCTACCATCTCCCACTACGAATTGTCAAAAGAGGTCCTATCTAGGGTTCAAGTTGGTCAAGTGACAAGAAGCCCATTTACCCAGAGATGTGAGGAATATAATATCGATAGTTGATCTGAATGGGAGGTATTTGACTTGAGTCATGCTGGATATAGACATTGACCAAGAACGACAGTTGTTTTCATTCCCATCAAGCTCTGTCCATAAGGTTTTTTCAAGCTAATTAATGTGCGGGAATAACTGCTGCTATATACCCATCTCTGTCTTCCTACATTATTATTGTTGTTGTGAACCTAACAATAACATGGCCTACTCTGCCAAGATTAAGCATTCTAGAATGACGGGAACTACTGGCGGGATCGCCGTTCACTAACCCGCCGAGGCTGCTAGTGCACCAAACACATGGAAGACCACATATCACATCCCAAACTATAGCTGGACATCCCTTGCTGGAATCGGCGAATCCAGCAACCTGAAACGCCAATGAATACCAGGATAATGGCCCTCTACCTGGTATATGGCTGATCATGGAACTCTAATATATGAACAATTTCGGCATTTCTTGCCGGGGGGGCTTAGATCTACGGAGTATTGAGCTCCAGCTATGGTTCATATTATTGTTTTTGTGGGAATTATCGAGGAATGATGATGTTGAATACTACGTGACATTTCTCTACTGTACTCTGTAGGTACTGAACATCCGAGGTATGCAGCAAGCCCTACAGGGGACATTCCTTCTAGGCTACCCGTAGGACCTACTAAATCAACACAAGACAAAGCCATTGACTTTCAACCGGAATGTAGTGTTTCATTGTGACATTCTAGATAGTATGAGGGAATAAATTGGAATATTTATTGGCCTCGAATTGTTCATCCCTTTGCGGATCAACACAAACATGCACGACATCAAACGCCGGAATGCAGCATACTCGGTATACAATTGCCCAGGCTGAGAGATTGAAACATGCACATCGCCTTCCTTGGTCTGATACATTTGTTGCCAACGGAGTGTGGGTTTAACGGTAAGTATTCAGGCGATCGCAAGACGTATCTACAGTTCTCAGTAAGACCGTGCTATACTACATAGTATTAAGAGAACAAGTCTTTCCACGGCAATTCCAAACCCAAAACAATGCCCATACTCCCAAAGCCCAGGACTACCTTAGTAGGAATACATACGTACATACAGCGTGAATAAAGCAATAGTTACGCATGTCATATCCAAGACAGACAGCCCGATAAGCCTCCTGTACCTGCATCCAGCCCCCCTTACCTCCTCCCCATTCCGACCAACCAGCACCCGCATCAAAAACTCCCGATAACGTCGTGATATTCAGGAACGAAGCATCCGAGGCCAATAGGACGCAGTTCGCCGGCACACCGCGCCGCGCAGACGGTGGCTCCGGCCCGGCGGCGAGCACCAATCTGCGCATTTCGAGCTGACGCGGACGGTTTGCTCGCGCAGCTGATTAGCCGTCGATCAGGGGTGGCCGCATAGAGGTCGGACACTTTATTACGACATAATGTCTCAGGGGTACTGTGTAGCTGATGTTGTTAGGTACTTTTTGTGCCTTCTTTTGGCTAAGCGTATGAAGAAGGACGGGGGTTGATGCTGGTATGGACCTGTTCAAGCCGAAAGCCACACCAGGCAGTCATATTGCCACATGCTTTGGCAGGAAAGCTTACTGCGTAAGGGCATGCGTTGAGGCTGTTCCGTAAAGGGTTGTTTATTGTCTCAAGTCGGTATGCGGCGAGGGAATTGTGAGGAGGTTGAGATAAGGCGCATATCTCGAGTGTCACTGCACATGGAGAATGTAAAGTCTCACTGTAATCTCCGGGTTCGCGCATGCAGGATTCAGTTCATCGGATCGCTGAATCACCTTTGTATGTAGATTATTTACTTCTACAGCCGAATTATATTACGATGCTGCCAAGGTAAAATAGCAAATTTAAAGAATTAAATGCATATAACCATATCTATAGCGAATGCAATCGACCCAACGGTCTCTCTAGCGAACGAATTAAACATGGTATCAGGTATATATAGTCAGTTCCAACCGGAACACCAGGGTATAAACTATCTGCACGAAATATCGGCACCCTATACAGAAGGCCAGCCGTCCACCCAGTTGAGGCGGTTCCAGCCGAACTGGTAGTCCGTCTTGGCCAGGCCCTTGGTCTTGTCGGCGTAGTGGTAGTACAGGACCTGACCGAGGTTCTTGTCCTCGACGATGCCCCTAGAAGCATAGCGTTAGTGGCTGCGGTCTGGACCGGGGCGCCCGATTCTCGGGCCGCGGGGAGCACTTACTGTCCGCCCGGGGCGTACACATTCCCGTGGCTCGCCAACAATGTGGTGCCGCCGCTCTCGCGGCACGAGCGACCCGACTTGTCGACCTGGAAGGATTAGCATGCGTGGTTTCAATGATCTGCATTCCATCAAGGCAGCTTACAAAGTTGTTTCGGCCACCCTCCGAGCGGCACACGTGAATGCTATACTCCTCGCCTTGCGCGGGCAAGTTCACGTCGTAGTTGCCGCCGAGGCCAGAGGAGAAGGTCAGGTAGTAGTAGTTGCCGTGCTTGAATTCGAAGGCGGCCTCGATGCGGTGATTGAGGCTGGCGTTCCAGGCGATCTGGTGCGGCGCAATCTCGGCGAGTTCGAAGGGGTTCTTCAGCGGCACCTGGAAGATACCCTGCCAGTACGAGCCGAAGTTGAGGGCCGGGGCGCCGTCGATGCGGATCCAGTTGGCGTCGATGGTGTTGTAGGGGGGGTTGTTGCTGGTGTTGAGGCCAATGGAGCCGTGGTCCGTCCAGGAGCCCACCTCCATGGTGTCGGAGCTGGCCACGCCAATCACCGAGTCTTTCTTGCCCAGCACGGACACGGAGTAGTACATGTAGTACTTCTTGGTGTTTTCCTGATAGTGCACATCAGGGGCCTGGCGGTTGTTAGTGTGACCATGTATATTTCCATGGGCTGAGTACATACCCAGAGGTTGTCGTTGCCGGCATGGTTGATCTTCGAACCGTTCGGAAGAGCGAAACCGTTGTCCTCCCAGGGCCCTACAATCGCAGGAGCTGACGAGATGTGAATACCACCGCCGGTAGCAAAGCGGAAGTATCTGCCGTCGGACTTTCTCTGGTAGAGACCGGGATCATGCGTCCAGCAGTCGCCAGTACAAGGACCGGGGTTGGCAAAGGCATTCACCAAGGCTATGAACAGGAAGAGGAGCGTACTCCGATACATGATTAAGGAGATTAGGAATTAAAGGTATAGGAGGGAGGAAAGAAATAAAGATAATTAGGAATGCCGATGCTCTTTGAATATTCAGAAAGGCATGGGCATGCGGCGAGGCAGGGCAATTTATAGAGAATCGGCTGGCGGACTGGGCGAGCCCAAGAAGTACAGGGGAGGCATTGCCCAGCCCACAGAGCAAAAGGAAACCTACCCCCCCCCCCCCGGACAGGTCACACGCTAGCCGTTGCAGCCAGATGGATTTGTGCAAGATCGCAAGTGGACAGGAGCAGTGAAAGGTCTCGGCCAATGACGGGGGTTACAAACCCCCAATGCAGGGGCAGTGGGAGCGACGCAAAGGCAAAGGCAAACAAAGGCGCAAGGAACATTCATTGTCACCGGGAGAATTTCGGGGCCAGGAGGCCTTGGATCCAGTCTACGGAGTAAGGGATATCCCCATCATAGGCCCATCGTGACGCGTCGATGCATGGCGTGCTTAGAGATACGGAAGACGCTATTACGTTCGTCTGTATTTTCTCTGAAGCCAAGGGACACTCGAATGTTGACAATGGGGAGGAGAAGGAGTATCCCTATCACCTCCGAGCTACCTGTAAACAAGCCCTGTGGCTTGTCTAGCAGGGGGCTGATCTTCGCCCGATGAAGGACCCGCTACTGACCGCGGTCTAGGTGTGAGCGGACCACACGACAGAGTCAGCGAGGCAGTGAATGATAATCGTCGCTGATATTAACCACTAGAGCATCAAGTTGCATAGGCTGATGGGCCACGCACTAAGAGAGTCTAAAATCTGATCGGTAAGATTTGGCGAGAATCTCGTAGGTTTTTCTGAACTTTGGGGAGTCTCAGCCTCCTTGCACTGTGCAGAGGACTATTTACCTGGGGAAAAGCATAAACGAATGCCATTGATAGTCCGACGGGATCGACTATAAGGCAGAAGCTATGGTGATGATCTTAATGATCTCGGTACTATCCACAGCCGATTACTTAATCTCCGCAATAGTCAGTTAGTTAGTTACTATTAATGAGCGGGCGGAGCACATGCATGAGCTAGAGGGATTAATATGGAGCGGGCTAGTCAGTCTTGACCGATATTTGCAAGTAAACCTGTAACTACCTACATACCTAGTGAGTTATAATCAGGAAATAAAAATAAATACAAAGATCTTGGATCCTTGGGCTTGGCTCAACCGGCTAACTCCACTCCAAGCGGGTGGTCTTGCCGGCGCTGTTCCGCATCGGGCTTTAGGGCTTGTTCCCAGCGCAAATCAGGCGATCCACGCTTCTGTTTGTCTGTCAACACATGATGTGATTAGTACCTCATGCACCGTCGGGTTCATCTGCCTTGATCGTGGCTCCAATAACATGTTGGCATGATTCATCCAGCTACACCACTGTCCTGTCTTACTTTCGGTGCGATCTGAAAAGGATTTTCCTATTAGGTCATAGGCTGGGTATCCCGCAGTACACTGCGGAGTATACAGCCGACTCAACACGAACAACTGGCTCTCGCATATGTCAGAACACGGGATAAAGGAGCTTTACTCGGTCCGGAAGGACGCCCAGGTATCCTTGCATCCATCCCACGCCCTGTTCCCTCGAGGTATCTGGACGCGACCCCTTCTCCCTCTGCCCGATCTAGGAGGCAGTCCTGTACCCAAGGGGGATGACCTAGCCATGGGGATGGAGACATGAGGCGTGATCTCCCCCAGGGCCCCCATGCGATCGCTGCACCCGTAGGAGAGACACTAGCTCGGTCGGCATCGCCCGCGTTGGGTTCTGACTGGACCGTCGTCTCTCGCTAGTTTATCTCTCTCCGCAGCGCATGTGTGACAACAAAAAGCAAATCGCCAGTGGTGGTAACTCTGCACGTGTTGCCACACGGATGGGGTGCCATCGACCGGGGAATAGTTCTCATTCCTGTTGTATGACATGGCGTTTAATGTAACCTCCCGCCAGCCCGCTTGTATACTACGGGGTAAATCGTCCCGAGCTGCCACATAGGATATACCCTGCATCCACGGCCGGACGGCTCAGCCCCCCAACGCCTCGTATTGAAAGCAATATATCCTCGCTTATCCTGCCGTGAAATGCCTAGACGGGCTATATGCAGCATGTTCAGCACTACTGTACTAGTATAGACCAACTCGAAATCACCGCCTGATGGGCTGGTCCGTGCAGCCGATGATGGGTCACGACGAGCTGAGGTGCCAGTACTGACGAAGCACGTCATCCTTGGCTAATGACCTCATGCAAATCACTGACTCCAGCAGCGAGAGGTTGAGCCTCTCCTCTTTCTCTCCGCTCATCATCCAGCCATATGCGCTAAAATGACCTCAGATGAGGGGTAACGGGCGAGACGGTCAGGTCGACAAGATTAATCTCCATCCCGCTGTGGCGGCGGAGGGCTGTAGTACAACTCGATCCGAGCCGGTTGGTCAGCCGTGCTCGTGGACATCTCGTCGAGATCGCGATGGGGCAGACTAGGACTAGCCAAAGTCTGATACCACCCTGGTTTTCTTTGTCGCGGCTGATGCTGGGGTGGGAGGGAAGACAAGCCACTAATGCGGCCGCTACCACTGATCCATGCTTACATGCTGGACCCTCGCCCCCCTCCCCCGGTCAGGATTTAGACTTAATATCACGAGAGTGTCAATCTCGGCACCTACGCTAACGACCCTAAAGCCACCGCAAAGGCCTCTCCAGCATCAAGGACGGGAGGACGGGACAGAATGACAACAGCGGTCCTGGATCGAATCGCGTGGATGCATCGATATTAAAGCATGACCTCAGCGTGAGGAAATGCAGTGGGGAGAGGGCAACATCCCGCGTTTGTAATAGATCTTCTCCGCAACTCGAAGCGACTCGCCATCGTGATGGCTGCTAAAGCATTTAGTGTCCTCGCGACCGATGCATGACATAATGGGATGACTGTGGGAATCCCCATGGGGTAGGATGTGAGTCTTTCGGCCGATGGTTGTTCCCATGGCTCGGTCAAATTGTCTAGTATTATGAACGCCAGTCATATGAGACGAAGCGGACCGAGCACGTTCACATGAGTTCATAAGCACCTACGCATAAGGTGGGATGATGCTTCCCCATGTTAGGCTGGACGAGTCGCATTGATACATAGTTTGCTACGGGTCAACATTATCGGTCGGGTGGGAATGAGAGAATGTTTGTGTGCCTCCTAGTTTGCTGCATACATGCGGGAGTGAGACAGAGACCGCGATTGTGGTTAGGTCTTCTTGACGGTTTTATATAGTACCTAAGTTGCAGGTAAGGTACTAGGATCATGTACAAGGCAAACACCGTCAAATGGCATGAACCCCCTCGAAGTACAACAGATCTTCAAGCAAAGGAGACATAACCATATCAAACACCCTCTCTTCATAGATCTTATCATCAAGGCACAGAGAATTCTTACCTGACCAGAACAGACAACTGTGAACAACATCCCCATAATTGGTTCCACTTTCGCAATAAACCCTTTTGAGCAGTCTCGATGCCGTGTTGAATCTTATCATCTGCTCGTTCCCACTCCCGTCCTCGGGCATCGCAAGGGCCGTAATGGGCTTCCCGAGGAAAAGCTCAGTCAATGTTAATGCCAGCGGAAAAAGGATATTATCATGAATGTGAGGGGACGAGTAGGTGGTCTCGCGCACGCTGCTCCCGGAGGCCGGAGTTGACAATGGCCATGAAAGGTACAGATTGTTCAACAATGCAGTATGGTCGTCATTATTCACGGCTAAATGGATGTCAGAGCTCTCCCAGTAAGGTTTCATCCAATTGCCGTAGAATTGAAGTACTCCACAAGCGAGTCCAGCCGTAAGATGGAGTCGGTCTCGACGGCTCATTCCTGACAGTAGATCACGGATGGAATATCTGAGCGCCTTAAGATGTAGGTCTTTGACAGCCTGCATGGCGTATTTTATATTGGAGTCCGTGCCGTGAGATATGAAGCCGACTGTTCCTGTTCCCTGTCGAGCTTCCCAAATAGTGGTCAGCGACGAGCACAAGTCCTCAATAAGAGGTGGGTGGGCCCAGTCCCGGGGCCGCTCTGAGATTCATCAATATCGGAGCGAGTATTTCTATTCCTCTTCCTAGGCGTGGTGGTGTCATTGGCCGTGGTTCGTTTGTTGGATGCAGGCCCTTTTGCAGTGGTGACAAACTCGTCAGCTCCCCACAGCTCAAAGTCTACTTCTCTCCAGCCCCAAAATCCCGGTCCTGACGACTCATTTCTGTTCGAAAAGACTACCCGGAATCCAGGTACAGTGTCGGAGTGAGCTGAATCTTCATCCTTTTCAAGAGGATTGAACTGGAATTGCAGATTGACGCAGTGGTGTTGTTTGTAGTGACATCTCCAGTGCCCCTCCTCAAGCACTGCCCTAAAGAGGCCCTTGGCATTCTCCCTTGTCATCCGGTAGTGTGTTAGACGTGTGTCTGATCCCCGTCGTTTCTTTCGTGTAGTTTCCCGATGGGTTGACTGGTCGATCAATGTCTTCAGTGTGTCATTGACGTTTCTTATTTTCTGTAGCAAATCCTCCAGGACAGCATTTCAACAGGATCATTCGGAAGGGTATGCTGTTGGCTTTCTCATGCTGGTCCTACATGGGCAACCGTCGGTCATCAGTATCAGGCACTGTCATTATATGCGAGATCGCTCGTTACTTGTGCAGCATTGTTAAGATCTATCCCCATTCGTTGGGAGAGATCAAGGAGTAGCCCATGGAGGTGTATCATGTTTTGCACAAAAATTCCGTGGGATCTCCCCAGTTTATTGCGGAGCCGGTCTTGAAGTCCTGAGTCGTTCCACAAGTCACTAGTGAGGTTGTTGATGGGCTCGGACATTGCGTCCTCGTCGTCAACAACTCCCTCCAGTGCCTGTTGGATATTGTCGACAGATATCGTATGTTGCGTTCCGATTGCTAGCGCATAACTATCTAGGTGTCGACGGGCGCGTCTGAGCATCCTGATCTTTTCAATCCCGCGCGCATAATTGTCGAGCTGGTTCACGAGGAAAGGGAGAATAGTGAGAACGACGCCTGTTACTTCAAGACCACTCATCGTTGCAGTAGAATGCCAGGATATTATTCAAATGTGATATGGCATGAGGGTGACTGTCAGGGTGTTGTTGGCAGCCTCGTGGAGCTGAATGAACCTCGCATCATATCATACCTAACCACCGCTTTTCAGCCTTGTGGACTACAACCGCTCTGCAAGCAGGGTGATTAAGACCTGCCTACGTCAGTATGTTACATGGCCTCCACTATTAGGTAGTCCTTTCGTCGCGCGCCAGACGGGCCAGTCTATTGATTATCACCTGAGAGATGCGTCACATATCAGAGACCAAACAATCAGGCTTCTTACAGGTCTGGAAAGCATTCTCATAGAGCTTCGAGATCTCACTTCTTGTGGCGATGGAGATGGCGATGAAGGTGGCGACGGGTCTTTGAATGATGGGATGAAGACACTATATGAAGGCTTCGAGGGCGAAGGTGACAACTGTTCAGAGATTCAGGGCATCTATCAAAGTCTCACTGGCACAATCTCAAGTCTTTGCGAACTGACAACTATAATCATTCGCCAGCCAGCCCACAACCGGCCACGCAGGCGCACCCGCGTGCGTCGGGACCGAAGGGAGCGTGTGACTATTCCAGATGGTTTTTGGATATGTGTAAGTTCCTCTTACACAAATTCTCATTGCTATAGAGACTAACAGAGGTTAGTGTTTCTGTGACCACCAAATGTCGCCCTTTTTGTCCCCAACTCGATGCTCTGTTTGCTCGCATAATAGGTGCTATAGTTGTGCAATAGTAGGCCTCAACCTCGTGAAGGCCTAGCTTTCTATTTAGCCACTTGGTGTAATGTTCTTCCTATCCTACTACTATCCTACTTCCTACTACTATATAAGAGATTACAGGTTAGTCATGATTAATTTGTCAAAAGAATGTAGTTTATGCAGGCCCGCCTCTCCGGATCGCCTCCTTACTGCCTGTTTTTTCTTTTAAATATATATATATATATTTTCTATAGCTCATCATACGGTCTATCCCACCCTGTATTCTACCCGGTCTACTAACCTGCCTGCTTAACTACAGAACTGCCTGCGAGACTGCCTGTAAAACTGCCTATTTAACTATTTAATTAATAGATAGTTTAGGAGGTAGTTTGGTGGGTAGTTTAGTAGGTGGTCAAGCAGGTAGTCATATAGGTGGTGTATGGATGAACACGTGCCAGCTATCTTATCACCGAATCTCCCCTCAACCACGAACACTCTCCAGGACAACTGAATTCACTTCAGATGGATCTTCCCCATTGAGACGCCTGGAGGTAATATCCCTGATTCATCTGTTCCTACAGGGCTAAGAAGAAGGCTTGCCCCCATGTATATCCCTTCACTTACCCCTTAGGATCTCCGATGATGTCATCTGCGCAACCCCAAGCTATGTCGATCGATGCACAAACCACCTCTCTTTGCCATTCCCCAACTCTCCTCTGATCTCCTCCTACCGCCTGTGATTGCACATCGGGCAACTCCTAGTGAGGATACTTCCTCTTGCCACCCCAATATCCCCTTCATCGGAGGCCCCCGATGGCTGTGACGTCGATGGACTTGGAAGCGGGAGGCTTCAGCCTGAAGACACCTCCCTCCCCGATGGCGGAAGAGCTACGCCTGGACGATCGATCGGAGCTAGGAGATGATGCTGAAACTTCGCCAAACTCGCACTCCGTTCTCGCTCGACTCCCCACCGAGCTCCTACAAGATATCCTCTCCTACCTCTCGGCGGAAGATCTGGCCCGCGTGTCCGCCACCTGCCGTGCTCTCGCCCAACACGCCAACAACGACTTGCTCTGGCAAAACCTGATCAACGCATACCTTCCCGACCCTATCTCCGACCCAGGCCCATTCGAATCCTTCCGCAGTCTCTACATCGCACATTACCCGTGCTGGTTCATTCCACAGAAGAAGATATGGTTCTCGGATACCGAACACACAGGGAACCTGATTCTCGCCCGGTATGACAACCGACGCGGCGTTATCGAAGCGTACCGGGTCATCGCCGAGCGCCGAACACATAAGCTCGAATTCTGGGAGTACAATCCGGAGGTCATTATCCAGTCGTTCCACCCCAAAGTCAGCCTGTGGCTGGACGACCCAGTCCTCCTGCTGAAAAGCCCCTACAGTGGACGCCGGTTCCTGAAGGGCGATCGCATGCCCATGCCTCTCGACAACCAGAACATCTACAACTCGCTCTCTCTCTGCTCCACGGACGTCCCGCCGGATCTGACGCCCGACGACCAATGGCCTCCGCCAAGCATCCCCAGCAAGCATGTTGTGCGTCGGGACATGGTCGATAGGCCGCTGGAGACCCCCTCGCGGATGGAAAAGATGTCGGAGCATGCATTCCGCATTCTTCGATGGGCACACTTCCGTCTAGGCCCGATCTTTAGCGCCGGTCGCAACGATCCCCTTCTGACGTACGCCACGCTGGATCCGGAGTTGTATACCCCCACGAGGGAAAAGCCATACCAAGGCATCTGGGTCGGGGACTATTCCGCCCACGGGTGCGAGTTCTTACTATTCCTACAACGCGATTCTCCTGAGGGAGAAGTCGGTTCGTCCGCGACTGATGAGCACGGTCGGAGCGATGACGAGATCATCCAGAGGGGCAGTCTCGAGGCAATCAAACTCACCGGAGACCCGAACGTGCCCCGTGGTCAGATATCGTTTGTATCCGATGATATCGGGCCAGCTGGGTTCATTCGCGTCGCCGAAGAAGCCCTCTTTCGGGGGGCACGGATTGTCCGCAGCAGAGGCCATGTCGCTGGTCTTGGGTTTAGAGATGGTAAGACTTTTTGACAAGTTTTGTGATTGACATGGCTGACTCGTGAACGACAGATACTTTTATTCCGTCACAGCTTATTCTGTTTTCGCCCGACTGCATCGCTCACTACTGGGACCCGATGGGCCATATTTCGTATTTCCGACGCCTTAATATTGACGAGCTCCTCCGGACCTGAACATTCAACCAACCACGCACTAATTAAGCCAACCTCACGAGTTACGAGTTATGTCTACACCCGCTCATGTCAGGATTGGGACGGGTTTCTATTTCATTCAGGGCGACTTACACTAATCCAGCTGCTACCACTGGCGCTTGATTTCCGCGAACATGATCTTCATAGATGTGTATACAAGCTAGGAATCACGCGAGTACTGCAGTGAGACCGCCAGGACACAGCGGACACGATCCGCAATGGGAACAACGGAGGTGTAGAGCAGATCCTGCGCGGCACCACGGGTAGAGAACACTACGAGATACGATACCCGATGCGATTCTGCCGACCACATATGTACACTGGAACAGACGATGAAGACGCATTGAGTAAGCAATAAACCGACAGCACGTCAAGCTATACACATCCAACGCGAGACAATCCGAACGCCATGAGCCGTGGTTCTTCAACGGACACAAAGTGGGGTGTAATCGTTAATCATGAACCAAAGGTTGTGGTTCTCTTGTGGGACACTGCGCTCACGCAACAGTGAGAGGAGAAAACTATGTCCAATCCAACCAACCCCAACCCGAGCTGCAGTTGGAAAGAAAGAAAGTCGCAACAAGCTGCTAGAATCACCGCTTGCGCTCAAAGTAACTGGAGGAGCCCAAAACCGCAACAGACTGGTCCATCACCCACTCGCCGACGCCGAGGTAGCTATCGATCCACTTCTTGAAGTCCTTGTTATCGGTGATTTTGTCGGAGTTGAGACTGGGGCTGTGAAGGACTCCACGCGCACCCCCACCCGAAGATTGGGGGCGTGGAGTGAGCTGGTTAGCTGAGGTTCTGAGGGTGTGTACAGGCTGGAGGGAGATCAGGAAGGGAATATGTACGTTAGACCGGTGGAGCGCTTGACACCTGCCAGAAAGGCCGAGACTATGCGGAGATCGGGTTAGCTGGGTGATCTCAAAGCTAGCACGAAGGCAAACACGAAGAAACTTACTGAGCACCGCATCAAAGGCGTAGTGACCGAGACGTCCGAGCTGTGGGAGACATCCAGCCGTTAGCTGGAATCCGGGTTGTTGGCCGAGCTATCTGGCGGGAGGGGGCGCATACCATGGTGACTTGACGAGTTGATATCTAGCAGAGCAGAAGAGGGTTGGCCACTCAGCTTAGCGGAGCTTATGAAAAGGCAAGCCGGCAAGGTCGGAGACACAGGAGAATGGAATAGCCGCGTGTAGTAAGAGAAGCCCAGGAGAAGAAGCAATTGCAGTCGGCGTGCACGAGGATAAGCCGAGCGGTGACCTCACGTGCCGCCTTCACAGGCAACGGAGGCGGTGAAGAGAGCCACAAATGATGTGGCTGGGAGGAAAAATGGAGTGGCTGGAAACGACACCTCAGGCAGCTTACCTAACGGGGATAGTAAGTCCGGCGGGCTCCGATATTACTCCTTAAGGATATTCCGTGATGTTCTCGGCCTGCCCCGTCCATCTCAGTCGGGAAGCCGTTTTCTCTCATCTGCTAGCGCGTTTTGCGCTCGGTTCTGATTCAAGTGGACTCTAGCACGATGACCACGACTACGTCGGCTCAGGTGGGAGCCTTGCACAGACCCTAGGATTCCGAGTCATGAGATACCTAGTGATGGATGAGTTGGACGATGGAGTACCGGTATCTCGGCAACCACCATCATGAGATGATCATGTCTGGGCAGGTCATCTGGTACGACCTGCCACCCTACCGACATGGCTGCACGGATCTACAGATCCCGCGGTATTGAGGGACTCCGTGGACGGAGGGCGGCACTGCTGGGCTGGATCGAGTGGCATCTCCATCGCACTAGAGGCGTTGAGTGGACCCTGCCTGTACTCTGATATTCACGGTACAATTGATCCCCAGGCTGGTGGAACGTACTCCGTACCCAGAGTTGGTCCCCTAGCTAAGCAATCACGCCGGTTCTCCAAGGGGCAATTGTGTTATTTTATGTTGATGGAGGATTGTTGTGGTGGTGATCAGTTCCCAACCAAATGGTAGCGTTGACTGGTTGCGCCGACGGAGAGCCAAGGGTCCTAGCAAGTTTTTAATTACCCTTTTTCTTCCCTCACTGATAGAGATAATAGACTATCGAATGAAGGGACTTGGTCGGACTAATACGAAGAAAAGCATGTACCTAATCAAGACGAATCCATTACTCCATGGGATGGGTTTCTTTTACCGTAGAGAAATTTTTGCTGGCGCGGGGGGACCGGAGATAGCAGTCAGAACACAGCAGCCAACAGCGGTTGGCCCAGCGGCCACACACCCAACCAGATCCTCTCGTGCCCCTCTCGTCTTTTTCTCTCCGTCTCCTCTCCCACTCTCTCTCTTCTCTCTCCTCTCCTCTACTCCTACTCCTTCTCCTCACCGGCGTGGCCAACTTTCATCTTAACTGAGATTATTTTTTCTCTCCCCCCTCCATCTTCCTTCTTTCTCTCTTCCCTCACTTCCCCAACTCCATCTCAATTCCCCTCTCCCCACCCATAATCCAACCTACCGTCAAAATGGCCGCCAGTACCTCTCTCGACCATCTGAGCAACCGTATGAAGCTGGAGTGGCACTCCAAGCTCAACACGGAGATGGTCCCGGCGAAGAACTTCCGCCGTACCTCCATCATTGGCACCATTGGTACGTTCCTATCGCTCCCATAAATTGATAACTGAACTAACCGTCGTTCCTACCATCAGGCCCCAAGACCAACTCGGTGGAGAAGATCAACGCTCTCCGCTCAAGTACGGTGACCATTCACACCATAAAGACCAGGACCCCAGCGCTGACAACCCCTCAGGCGGTCTGAACGTCGTTCGCATGAACTTCTCCCACGGTTCCTACGAGGTTAGTCACCGTCTTCCGACAGCGTCGTCGATCGTCGTCTGACCGCAATATAGTACCATCAGTCCGTGATCGACAATGCCCGCGAGGCCGCTCGCGTCCAGACCGGACGTCCCCTGGCCATCGCTCTTGACACCGTAAGTCGCGAACGCACTGCGCTTTCCAACCACTCGGACCTGACCCAATGTAGAAAGGACCTGAGATCCGTACCGGAAACACCACCGACGACAAGGACATTCCCATCAAGGAGGGCCATGAGCTCAACATCACGACTGATGAGAAGTACGCCACCTGCAGCGACGACCAGAACATGTGAGTACTTGGCCAATCACCGAAAGGGAGGATCTTCGCTGACGATTTGACAGGTACCTCGACTACAAGAACATCACCAAGGTCATTGCCCCTGGCAAGCTGATCTATGTCGACGATGGTATCCTTTCCTTCCAGGTCCTGGAAGTCGTAGACGATAAGACCCTCCGCGTCAAGTGCCTGAACAACGGTAACATCTCTTCCCGCAAGGGTGTGAACCTTCCCGGCACCGACGTCGACCTTCCCGCTCTGTCCGAGAAGGATATCTCCGATCTCAGATTCGGTGTCAAGAACAACGTCGACATGATCTTCGCGTCCTTCATCCGTCGTGGTAGCGACATCCGCCACATCCGTGAGGTCCTCGGTGAGGAAGGAAAGGAGATCCAGATCATTGCCAAGATCGAGAACCAGCAGGGTGTCAACAACTTCGACGAGATCCTTGAGGAGACCGACGGTGTCATGGTTGCCCGTGGTGATCTTGGTATCGAGATCCCTGCCCCCAAGGTCTTCATCGCCCAGAAGATGATGATCGCCAAGTGTAACATCAAGGGTAAGCCCGTCATCTGTGCCACTCAGATGCTCGAGTCCATGACGTACAACCCTCGTCCCACTCGTGCTGAGGTGTCGGATGTCGCCAACGCCGTTCTGGATGGTGCCGACTGTGTCATGTTGTCTGGTGAGACCGCCAAGGGTTCTTACCCCTGCGAGGCCGTCAAGATGATGCACGAGACCTGTCTGCTGGCTGAGGTCGCCATCCCTCACTTCCAGGTGTTCGACGAGCTGCGCAACCTTGCTCCTCGTCCCACCGCCACTGTCGAGTCCATCGCCATGGCTGCCGTCAGCGCCAGTCTGGAACTCAATGCCGGTGCCATCGTGGTCCTGACCACCAGGTATGTAGCACCGCCACCCCGGGTACTCTTTACTTGCTGACACGGTCGTTCCAGCGGAAACACTGCCCGCCTCATCTCCAAGTACCGCCCCGTCTGCCCCGTCCTCATGGTTTCTCGTAACCCCAGAGCCACTCGGGTAAGTAGAGCGATCCATCATGAGCTTTGCCGTAGCTTGACTGACTTGCGATCCAGTACTCTCACCTGTACCGCGGTGTCTGGCCCTTCCTCTTCCCCGAGTCCAAGCCTGACTTCAACGTCAAGATCTGGCAGGAGGACGTTGACCGTCGCCTCAAGTGGGGTATCAACCACGGTCTCAAGCTCGGCATCATCAACAAGGGTGACCCCATTGTCTGCGTGCAGGGCTGGCGCGGCGGTATGGGCCACACCAACACCGTCCGTGTGGTCCCCGCTGAGGAGAACCTTGGTCTGGCTGAGTAAACGCGCCAACGGCACGGAGGGGCTGAAGCACCACCAACCCCTCTTCGGTGGATAACGTGGTAACGACAGCGATTGGATGATGGCGTTTGTTTTCGTGACGGTGTGGCTCTAGACATCGTAGACAGGTCTCTCACGGTTCAAGCATGATGACATGACACGGCCAACGAAGCTCGGACACATCACCCAAGGAACTCTCGGACTGGCGGCTCTCTGCAAGGAAGTCGTCGAACGGGGGCTCCGAGGCCAGGGAAAACGATGTGGTGTCGGACGGACCCAGTCGTCCGGAGCGTATATGTGCGTGAACTGCTTTCATTCTCCGGCAGGGTGGAAGCGCAGGGAGATGATGTTGACCCTTCGGAACATAAACTGTATTTTCTTCCATGTGTTTGATTTTGGCGTTTAGTTAGCCAGCCGCATTTCTTTTGTGTGCGATCAAAAGCTAGATTAATGATCATGTTGATAAAGGCCTGTTGAAGATTAGTGAATAGAAGTTTTGAAGGACATGGTTAGTCGGATGTCGGTATGACCGGTATGCCCAAGTCAGACCTGATTCTAGAAGAACCTATCCGACGGGTCTCACGGCATGCCGTGTTCAATGAGCTGGTCCAGAGTAGGGCCGGCATTTAGTGTAGTGCAGTGCGCAGTTGAGTTCATTCATAACATTCAGTTCAACAGAGTGAACAGAAGGATGCAGAGGAAGAAGAGCAGAAGAGGGAGAAGAATGGAGGGGAAATTCTTCTGCATGCGGGGGGACTGTCAAAATTCAACCGAGGTCTGCGGTCGAAATCAGATGCTTTGGTGACATCGCATTTCTCTGCCCCAGTCGGGCAGGAGGCGCATCTCGGAAGTGTGTACTTCTTTTCCCATGCCGCGGCATCTCATCCCACGCCCGGGGACACCGTTTCAGGGAGGTGAAAAATCCATTTAAAGGGGAAAAGAAGAAGAACACACAAGATCGAAAGGAGAATGAGAAAAAGAAAAGCCGAACCGGCGGAGAAGAAGGAGCTGCATCTCACGGAGCAGTTGAGGGCAAATCAAATTCCCGACGCGTCCCGATTTTGCCCGAGATTTTCGGGCCATCTCATGTCGGTGGAACGGAAGTGGCAGTTGTTTCCACAGAGCATTATGGAGTAGTCTACTCTTGGGGTTATCGTATTCTCCAGGGGGCCATACTGGGCGGACGATATCAGTAGAAGAGAAAAGGGGTCGCAGCTTGATGGTATCATCGTGAGGGAAGATACCATGGACGGACAGTCAAGAGCGGATAGTCTATATATCTGAGTGGGAGATTTAAGGCTATCCGTCTTAATCCATGCTCTAAGACACGGGATTAAGATAATGCAGAAAAGGCAAAAAGTATATCTTATCAAACCACCAGGTAAGGACTACTGCGTGAAGGGCAAGTCAAAACATGGCCCTTGATTGTCACGGCTTTCCCTCCTGTGACTCTTCGGGCGCGACAACTCGCGGTGAATAATCTCGACAATTTCCTCCGCTTCACCGAGTGTGAAGATTGTTCCCCGTCTCTGTAAGCCAGCTCTTCCTTCATCTTCGGTATTAACTGTCCCGGCGTCTGGGTTCAATTCCTTTCTCGCTAGCTGGGCCTCCTGCTTTACTGCCACTGCTGCCGCAATGCGCTCTTGCATTGCCTTATCATCCGCCTCTTTCTTGATCGCGGCAAAATGAGCACGCCGATAGACACCAATAGAGCTGAAAGCGAGACTGAGGATCTCCCAAGAGAACAGAACGGGAAGTGCGTAATTGAGTTGTGGGTTGCAACCACCGGACCAGATATCCATGAGAACCTGGAAGACACTGTGCGCCGGGAAAATGTAGCCCACCTGGAAGAAGGCTGGCGAAAGTTCGAATGGAAGTAGAATCGAGGTGACATTCAGCACAATCCACGTGATCAATGCCATGGGCACATAGGGAGGGGGTGCCCAGATCGAGAACACGTCCAGAGTGAGGAAATTCAAGTGGGCAAATAGCCATAGGATCATCCAGTTTAGCATGAACTGACTGCCGTCCACGTGCCAGCCGTTTCGAAAAGCCCAGATTGCTCCTGTGACACATAGGGAGCCGATAAATGTATACACTGCAGAGATAATGATACGCACTACCACGATCCGATGAGGCGACACGGCTGTATAGAGTCGGAACTGTAGGTAAAGGCTGTTGATGCAACCCAGGTAGAAGAATTCCTGAATCAAGATCAAAAGGATGACTAGTGTATTATAGATCATTCGGGAGCCTTGTGTTGTTGGTTGGATGTCCACCGAGGTTAACATCCATGGGCTAGAGAGGACTGAAATAGCAGCCGGGCTGGATGTATTGAGTGCTTGTATCATTTGCTTTCCACCTCGGTCGGTAAATGCAATTCGTGCCACTTCTGATAGCTTCCGAATGGGATCAGAAATAACAGAGTCCGAGACTGACGGGTAGCGTGCCTCATTCCAGACCATCGTGAGAACATCGCTTCTGTTATAGGAAGAAGCGAGCGAGCCACCAGCGAGGGCAGCTGTGAAGCGATCGGAAGCATTCGGTGAGGTGTAAAAGGCAGCCCAATATTCGATGTCACAAATGGTGCCCTCGAGGTCGTTAGGAGTAGGATAATCCCGTTGAGACCTCTCAATCAGGTTCGGGAATCCCGGGCCTTGAAGCTGAGTATAGGCCTCGCGAACCGCATCGCCTATTGCTCCACCATCATAGTCGACATAAAGAACATTGATATTGTGGACATGGGTTGTTTCTTGATAGAGAGACCCAAAGAGATAGCAAAGCAAGCTGAGGAACAGGATTTGGAGAAGAATGAGATTGAGAGTGGCCGCTTTTAGAAGACCCATTCGAAGTGGGCGAACTGTGGGATCATTGATGCTAGGACGGGGCTGGCGCCCCTTCGGATAGATCCTCATGTGACGAAAAGGTTGGAATAATGGTTGGATGGGATCGATAAAATCTACGCAAGCAGATGGTAGTTAAAGAGCGAGTATGGATTGGGCTTCGCCGGAAATTCTTCTCCAAGCACGATTGGAAATCCATTGACTCAAACGGCCGAAAGAGAATTGCGGTTTTGGCTAGAGAAAAGCCCGGAGAAACGGCGTACTCTAAAATAGCGATTACCCATGCATGAGCCTAGATTTGTATTTCGTGTCAAACCGTCAGCAGACTCGACGTTGTCATGCTATCGTAAAGCTACTCCGCTCGAACCAATAGGATCGCATCGTTTGTGAGCCGAAATGCATGAAGTGGCAAAAGTGGTACTTCATCGAGTGTAGACGTAAGGGCCATATGCAAAACTAAACTAATACTCCGTAGGAACTAAACGGACATTCCTGCTGTTTGAAAATCGACAATGTAAAAGACCACTCGACACCATCCGCAAAAACAAGTAATATATCAGTTCATATCCTAAAATCTTGACCACAGTCTCGCCCATCCTTGTCATAATAGTCACACTAAAAATGGCCCCTTCTAAGCTGATCGTGGTGCTGGGTGCTACTGGAGGCCAGGGGAACTCGGTAGTGGAGGCCTTCCTCAAGGAAAGGGACTACATTATCCGCGGCGTGACTCGCCAGCCTCAAAGCGAGAAAGCCCAGGCTTTGTCGAAAAAGGGCGTTGAAGTCGTGGAGGCGGATAACGACGTTGAAGCGAGCCTCATGAAAGCCTTTGAGGGAGCTTCAGCTATTTTTGCGATGACCGATTTCTTTGAGCCATTCGCCAAACATGGCCCCCACAAGGCCATTGATATTGAGCAGAAACAGGGAGAAAATATTGCACGCGCAGCCTCGAAGACAGCGGGGCTCCAGCACTTCCTCTGGAGTACTCTTCCGGATGGCAACACTCTGACCAAAGGCGAATTTGTTGTCCCACATTTCGAAGCCAAAAACCGAATCAATCGGTTCATTCAAAACGACAAGGCGCTACTTGCGAAAACAACGTTCCTTTGGTTTGGTTTCTATGCCGAGAATCTGTTCTATCCGGTCTTCACTCCGATCTATGTGGTACCTACTCTCCACCACGTAGCTTCTGGATTGGTTCAGTCAATTAATCTCTATTACAGAAAAGCGCACAAAAGTTCATCCAACTGTCTCCGGCGGACCCTTCGACTCCAATCTGGTCCGTTGGTGACCACCGAACTAACATCGGAATCTTCGCCCGTGCCATTGTGAAAAATCCACCCAAAGGTGGCGGAACTTTTGTCCGATGTTTCGCAGAGTATCACTCATCTCTACACGATTATCTTGCTGTGTGGGGTCGCGCGAGTGGTCTTTCCCCGTCGGCAGGCTCGACCATGGTTGTCAAGGTTTCTCTGCATGAGTATAGCCAGCTGTGGCCCGGCTGGGGCGAGGAGATGGGGTCGATGATGGCTATGTGGAGTACCTTGCAAGAGCGTAGCTGGGCTGGTCTCGATGGGGATCACGTACTGGACATCGATAATATACTGTCTGCAGATGATCGGAAGTCTGTGATCAAAACGGAGGCCGCGTTTCGAGCGCTGGATTGGAAGAAGGTCCTGTGAGGAGGTAATGTTTCCATGTCGAAAGACTTATGAAAAAGCTTTGTGCATTGCACCAGTTCGACGTCGTTTAATTCACATCCACCTGACAACGTATCTAGCAGACTTCTACTTCCTGGGGGCAAAATGCTCAATTAATGCCGAAAGACCGGCATCGCCATGCCCATTTTTCACTGCACTTCCCATCAGACTTTTGATAGGTAGAATCATTTCCGGTGAAACGCCCTGCTTCTCGCTAGCTGTATACATATTGCCAAGCTGGATCCCTGACTGGCGTAGTCGCCCTCGTCGATTTGCTGAGCGAGCGAACCAAGATTGTTTGTCATGGCAGACAGCCATGGAATTAGAAAGGGTCGGCGAAATTGAATATACGCAGCGACTGCTACACTAGCGTTAGGCATGGAAAACTGTGGCGTTGCGTGCACAGAAGCGGCCGTGGCTGTGGGCATTGGCACATGTGATGCTAAGGCAGGAGCTATTCTATCCAAATGATGAAGTGGAGCAGAATGATATTAGCTTGGTGGATGAAGTTGGCAGTTAAGTGCGTTTTACGTCTGTTATCTATCAGGAATGTTAGCTAACCTAAGTTAACTTGAAAGTTTCGATGAAAGCGTAGAAATCACTCTTTTTAGGCTATCTACGGTGAGTATATCGTAATGCCAGAGCCAGGTGAATGCTAGACTTGAATTCATGAAGCCTGCATCGGCCGCTAAGATATACCAGCCGTCGGGTTCTTGGTCTTCAAACCATCTGCCCCGACTCCGCCACTCCGACCATCACCAACGACACAACCAATGAGGGAAGGCCTCGATACCCCCAAGTTTGGGTATCTCCCGTTTGACCATTTCGTCCTGGTAAGCTCGCGATGCCCCGGAATACCACAAGTCCGGCATTAAGTTCCTACCAAGGCAAACTGGGACGCCGCGTCCCCGCTCTCCCAAACCGAGCAGAAAAGAGTTCTAGTGGAGAAATGGATCGCGCTGGGAAAATATGGGCGAAACGTATCTATGAAATATCCATTTACTCTATTTGATAGAATTCAGTCCCATTCACAAACGATCCTAGGACTACGCTCTCGCCGCCTTCGAAGACCCAATTCCAGATCATCTCCCCCCGGAGGTCCCCCAAGACCTCCTCTCTGAGGATGACCGCGCCATCAGCAACATGCTATCCAGCACGCTGTGGATCCGGACCTGGTTCGGCGGCGCAGATCAGGCCAGCCAAGATGCCGCGGACAGCGCGTACGGACGGCTCCGACGGGAGGTCCTGCAACAGGGCCGCGAGAATTACCATGTTTCCTGCATCTGCGAGGAGTTCGTTTTCGAAGATCGGAGGGAGTTGAGTTGTGATGCAGAGGGCCCGGATGTCGTGGGAGGCATTGCGGCCGGACGTCCGGGCTCTGTGCCTGGGTATCTTATTGCGGTGATGATGCACTGTCCTGAGCTGTTCGAGGGGACGTCGGATGACGATTGGCGGCATTTTAGCGGGGACCAGCGGGCAGAAGAACTACAGGGGAGTGATCGGTCGCAGGCTGCGCTGGTTATTGTGGCGGATCGAAAGGCCTGCGAGGAGGGCTGGGTACTTCTGCTGGCTGTGAATCATCGAGGCCAGATTCTCCCGTTCAGGGTGCGCGAAAAGGCGAGGGAGACGGCTCAGCATGCGGTCAATTGGCTGGAGGGACAGCCTCTGTCCGAGATTGCTTTTGAGGAGGATGAGAATGCAGAGTTCTACATGGGGGAAGGGGATGGCTGGGATTAGCGAAGGATCTGCTGGCTTTGTCTTTGCCAAAAGTACCCTTGTCACTAAAGAAATCTCGCCTGAGTTATTTTTTAGAGTACAGTGCGAGACACGGCAATAAAAAACTCCCGATAGCTGTGTCATCCCTTTTTGGGGTCTCAGCCAGACGTGACGTTCGTTACCCCTCACCACTGGTGACACCCGTGGACGTTGGACCGAAAGGAAGGGCGCCTCGTTATCGCACCGATGGATGAATCACCGTGTGAACCAGGAGATTGGGAGCAGATAGATGTTTGGTCCACACCGAGAGATATTCAAGACAAGTGTGAAGAAAAGGTATACACCCGGCTGCATGCTCGCATCCAGTCTTCCACGACGCTAATCTCCGACACCCGTCTTAGGGACTCTGGGGGGTCGATGTTCAAGACTGGCACACTACCACAAAACCCCTGACCGCGCCTGGGCCTGACGTGCGCGCATTAGTTGCAAGATGGACAGAAAGTGACCGTGACTCGATCGTTCGGATAATCAAGGAGGGGAGCAAGACACGATATCTGGAGAACCCCGATCTAGACGAGAGCAAGTGTGTGTTCATCGTCCTTGGCCAGCGGGAAACTTTCCTCATTGTTGGCCCCTTGCGTATGCAATATGTGCGAAAGAAGTTGTCGCGTATACTTCATTGAACCGTCGTCCCCAATCCTTTGTCGAGGGCACCTCTTGGTTGTACTGATCCGGGTTGTGCTTTTCCACAGCTTCGATAACCTCCCATTCGGCCTGGAAACCAAATACTGTATGTGGTATGTCTTTGGTGAGAAATTGATGCTCCCTTTTTTCATGACGCTCTCAATATGACACCAGAAAGCAAGTATTGCATGAGTCCCTTCGAACGAGCGCGTGTGAACAGATTGTATTGTAGATAGAAAGAAAGAGTTGGGCCTAGAAATGATGGGCTTTGCCTTGGATGCTTCCCTATACACCTGGAGCATGTCGCATGCATCATGTCTGTCTCCCCATTAATAATTTCCTCGTCGAAGGGCAAGAATACTTCGTGTACTGATTCATCCGCCGCAATCTCGGTGCCTGGTGGAGCGGACTCGGCAACTTTTGCATCCCCGAAGTATTCTTAGTCCAATCCCAACTCTGCCAGGGGTACTTGACATTCTCTATCAACATGTCTTTACCAACCCTCCCAACAGAATTACTCTCATGCATCGCCACCCTCCTCCTCCCATCTATACAAGACGTGGATTCTCTAGCCAAAACATCCAAACGCCTGTACGCGATCACCAACCCCATTCTCTACCACCACCATATCTTCCATCAAGATAGCTCGGCCTTGATATGGGCCGCCCAACACGGCAAACCAGACGCCTTTAACCGCCTGCTGCAGGAAGGCGCCAACCCCAACACCCGAGATCCGCATCTCCAGACTCCGCTCATCTGGGCGGCAGGGCACGGCCGGCCTGCTTCTACGTTCTGGAATTGGTTCAGCCCAACACCAACAACCACGGATTCTATCCATCCAAAGGCAGGCGATTACCTCGCTATCGTGAAACTGTTACTATCGGCGAAAGACATCCAGCCGGATTGCCGGGCCCAACGCGGCGCAACGCCCCTTACGGCTGCCGCAACCGCGGGCGCAGAAGAGGTAGTAGAGGAGCTGCTGCGCACAGGGAAGGTAGACGCAAATACAAAGGATAAATCTGGGCAAACGCCGCTCCTCGCCGCAGCCCGGCATGGGCATTTTAGGATTGTCCAGCGCCTTCTAGCTGAAGGCGTGGATGCGGACGCCCAATCTGAAGGCGGAATGACCCCGCTGCTGGCCGCCGCGGGAGCCGGACACGCGCGCATTGTGAAATTGCTTCTGGCAATCCCTACCGTGGACCCAGACCAACAGCCTGGTTTTGGAGACCGCGCTCTGTTAACCGCCATTCTTGCTGGGCACACGGATGTTGTCGAGGCGCTTCTGGCTAATGAGAAGGTCAGTCTGAGCTTACCGAATAAATACGGCATCACGGCACTCGCGACGGCGGCGAAACGAGGTCACCCGGATATTATACGGTGGCTACTTGCGAAGGGGGTCGACCCGGATGTGAAGGACAGGGAGGGTATGACGCCGCTTATGTTCGCGGCCGAGAGGGGACATGTCGAGGCAGTTGAGCTTTTGCTTTCTACCGGTAGGGTGCAGGCTGATTTTGACTTGACGACGATGAATCGGTCGTTTGGCTTTGCACCTTCGAAGTTGAATAAGGACGTTGTGAGGTTGTTGGATGATTATAAGAGCCGGCGTCGAGGTGGCTCCCTGTTGGATTCTTAACGTTTGATGGGTGTTACTTTGTATAATTATTCCCTCTGATCTAGGAAGGCCATCGACTCGCCTAGAAAATCAAGTATGTATGCATCAACCCCGTACCCACACACCAATGCCTTCGTAGCCTTCATAAGTATACATCGTCGCGTCGTAAAGTCATATCCCGTCCATATACAAGTAATACATCTCAGCCACGCGGGCGATCAGGATCCAAAAGACTCCTGTTCGGCGTCCCCATCGGCCCCAGAATGGCTTTGGCTTGACTGCGGCTCAATCGGAGCATATCGATGAAGCTGAGACTGTTGAAATTGGTGCCAACAACTGTTACCGGTCAGCTTGCGTACTACCAGAGGGTTTCGATATACTTGCCTGGGTGCTTGGAGCACATAACGAGCCATCGCCTCACGGAACCGACTCTTGTACTCTTTAGGACTCGTCACCGTGGGTCGATTTTTTCCACCACCAGCAAAGCCACGGTCTTTGATCCAAGATTCCAACTTCTTATCCCACGTATAGGTGCGAATGCAATCAATCACGCCAACCACCAGCTCTGACCGGCCCTCGTCAATGGCGATCATGAGGGAGTAATCCATAACATTCTGCCGGCCTAGGAACAAGGTGTCGTTCCAGACGCTCTGGCTCAGAATTTTCTTTGAGTGCTCGCGCGCAAACAGCGGCGTCTCATAGATGAAGTCCACCATGTTCTCGTCCAGAAGCACCTCATCGCGTTCACCGGTGCTCTGCACTTTGCGATTTCTCATGGATCCCTTGAGGTCGAAGATTCGGGTCGGCTCTCGATCATAGAACAGATTCTCCATCAAAAGCAAGTACCAATTGAACTCCGCCCCGGTTGCAGGATTCTTGATAATCACCTGGTAGAAACCGAACATTTTGGCGATGGCGGACGGGAGCTCGTGGAATAATGCTTCGGACATGATCTGGAAATAGGCTGGAGCAAATTTGAGGAATGCCTGCGTTTCGATAGGCGCCAGGGACTTGAGAATGAAGCGATCATCAAGTGTCTTCAGGAACAAGGACTTTGTCTTGCCTCCTTTGGAGTCCCATTTAGCACAGCGAGACAGTGACTCAACAATCCGTTCGGACACTCCACACTTCTTTCGCAAGGCATCAAACTGCTCAGCATAGAACACCTTACAAAGCATCTTCGCCTGGCCCTCCTGGAACTGATATTTCAGATGCGTGCCAGTAGATCTCAAAAGGGCATGTTCGATTCGGGCTTCGTTAAAAACCCGTGGATCGCCTTGCGGATCCAATTCTTTGTCTTGCTCTTCATACCGTCTCTGTATACTTGCCAACTTCTCCTTGTAATCTTGCGAATCCAGCGCAAATGCGATGAGAGAGCTCGGCTCATCCTCGCGGACAACAATGTCACAGTCTGCAAAGACGTGATCTGACATCGCAAGTGGGTAGTCGAGGGGCGTCCATCCACTGGCAGAACGCTCGGACCAGAAGTTCGTCAGCAACTTCAAAAGCGTGCTTCGTTCATGCTTCGGTAGCTCTTTAAGATCCATCTGCTCCTCGTCAGGTGAAATTCTGGGTATCTCATCGCCCGATTCTGTCCGTTGAAGCTCTGTCGAAGCCCTGTCTCCCTCGCTGCGCCCGTCTTCGCCTTCGCCGTCTGAAGAAGTCTGGTCCTCAGCTCTACCGGTAGCTTCCTTCTCAGCCTCAGTAGCAGCAGGCTTTTCCGTGGGCGGCTCAGCTCCTGGCTCCCCTTCGTGAGGCCTTTTGGTGAATTCGTCGCTACCCCTACTGGAGTCATCCACCGGGACCAGCGAATGCATAGAGTCCTCGCCATCTCCCGAGGGCTCCCTCTCTTCGACTGCTTCTCGGACGTTTTTGTACACCTCCACAATAGGCTTCGAGCTTGCAAGGGGGTATGCACGTGAATGAGTACCCTTTGCGGCGCGCTGTGCTCTTTCGCGTTGGCGCTCCTTCTCAAACTCGCGACTCAGCTGTTCAAAATGTTTCGCGAGATAAGACACCCGAGTAGGTTTTTTGTTTGGAATTGATCGCGGTATCAAAGATGGCCCTTGTGTCAATTTCGAGTTCCGAAGAGCGCTAAGACCAAGCCGATCAGCGAGCTTCTTGTCAGAGAGCCTAGATGCCCCGTCGGAGCCGCTGGATTTCCCAGTTCCAATCTTGAGTGGTTTGAAAATAGAACTCTCATTGTAGACTGCCTTCTGCAAGTGTGCAGGCTGGGACTGCGCTCGAACCAGGGGTGGAGAAGTTGCCTTTCCGTTGCGTCGAGCAGGATTTTCAGCTGGTCTTGGTATGGCCGAACGTAGGTGAGTAGGTGTGGTCGGGACCTCCACGGGTTGCTCGGGCGACTCATTGCCCCCGTTTTGCCCATGCTGCTCTTGTTCTTTTCCAGTGGTAGGATTTACCTTGGCACCCAAACGGGCCGGCTCCGAGTCTGCTCGTTCTGCGGAATCCCGCAGAGTTGCTTCCACGGTCGATTGATCCGGACACCTTGAAGATAAAGCCAAGTCAAGATGCTGGATCTCTTTCTCCCTGGTACCTTCTGGGTCCACTTGAGGAGGTAAATGCGCTTTGTCTTCCGGAGATGGCGAGGGCGCCGTGGAGTCCGTCTCTTCAGTCTGCGAAGGCTTTTCGTCTTGGGATTTGTTCTTCCGAGCATGTTCCTCGACAACGGATACTAGTACATCCTGAGCCTTTTCTGGAGAGAGTGTCATGCGACGCATTGGCCGCAATCGTTGAGGCTCTTCTGAACTCTCGCTCTCGGCTTCAGTTGGGGTTGTGGTAATTTCATCCGAAGTGACTGAGGCGTCCTTGTCCAAGAAAATCTTCTTCAGCTGTAGAGTAGCCAGCCTTCTAATGTCCTTTTCGGATGGGAAGAAGTTCTTCTCGAATTCCGCAAAGGCCGTATCCCATTCCACAACCTTCTCCTGCACGGAGCGAAGCACTTCGTTCATAGGGATCACTTCCCAATATCGCGAATCCATGTACTTATCCTGCAATTGCTTCACGAGGGAGGAATGGTCTTCGTTGGCCTTCCTTGTCAAAGATTCAATTTCCTTGTTGCAGTCGTCAGCCAATTTCGGAATGACGCTATCCACGTTGATTCCCTTCAGCCGCTGTTTGACAGAATGCATAAACTTGTTAATGCGCTGCTCCATTTTGAGGTACACCTCATTTTTCAACACCAGGTCGTTATCGACTTTCCACGTGACCTGCGGTCTAGGAACAATAATTTCCAACAAATTGATCGGATCGTAGCGAATTCGAACCGCGACGTCTTTGAAGCCAAAATAGCGAATATGGTCACGCTGAAGGTCGTGCGGGCAGACCCCTGCTCGGGCGTGTAGGTTTCTCCCCCAGAAAGAAAGCTCCAGATACTTCCCAAATGAGTATTTCCACGTGTTGTCAGACATCGGGAATACCTGCGTTTCGTTGCCACATATCTTACAAACGCTCCACATCAGGATGATATCTTGAAGACCGGGAAGCTTCGCAGCATGTGGCTGGGAGAATACGCTTATCTGAGCCTCTCCATGGACGAATTGGCGATGATGCTCGAACATCCTCTTCTCACAGCCGTTTACATTGCAAACAGCATTGGCATTGAGGCAGATGTCCTCGACAAACTGACCCAGCGTACAATCAGCATCGAATATGCTATCACCTTCGTGTTCGTTGTAGTATTCAAGTGCAATAAGATCAGGCCCAGCACACGGGATGGATGAGGCAGTGCAGACCAAGCTAAACAGAACGACGATATTCTGGTGCGCATAAGGATCGAACATATCCATGGTTCCGGAGATGTAAGCCTCCCACTGTCGCTTCTGTGTTTGATAGTGGTGCAACGCCCGGTCATACTCAGCATCGTGCGCTGCATGCAGAATCTCCTTGACCTTGGGGGGTGCATTTTGAGGTGACTCGTGGACCATTTCGGAGGTGATTAGAACGAACTTCTGAGGTTTGGCCTTCTCATCAGACAATTCAGCTCCGTTAACATCCTGGTCCCGCAGACGCTTTAGATATTCCAGTCTTCTTTCCATTTCCCTAGCCCGCGTGAGCAGATATGGAGGCTCGAATTTCACAAATGGGGATGCCGACAGGATCTTAGTTTCATGGTCCTGGACGATATCCTGATAGTAGGTCGGCATGGGCACATCGTCAGGGACTTCGGTAACCTCGCTGGTGACGGACGGTTTCGAGGTTGCAACGCCACTGCCTTTCTTTTCGTCAGAGTCCTGCGTAGAATCCGGTGCAGTATTATCACCAGGGTTTGCCGTTGGCATAGTGCTCTGGCGTGCCATAATTGCATGTTTCGGTTCGGCGTCAGTGTTCGGCGCCGTCGGTATCTTGGCGAATTCATCCCTCATCAAGCAAGTCTCCAGTCGAAGATTGTAAACAACGTAGGCCATAAATTCAGTGATCCGTTTCACCTTCGAGAGGACCTCATTGTCGCTGCCGCGCAAGACGATTGTACACCCCAACTCTTTGCGACATCCCGACAGGTACATGTAGGTCTTCTTTCGACCATTAGCCACGTAAGTCTTCACGTCAAAGCTGCCACACTCGCTGGTAACAGGAGTTGTCACGAGTTTGTCCATTGACGTGATTATTTTTGTTTGGGTACAACGGGAGACGGCTTCAAGCACGGATGACTTAACGTTCAGGGCTGTCGCAATGTTGGCTTTCTCTAACAGTTCAAGAGCCAGACCGGAAACATTCTTTTCGACTAAAAGCAGGTTGGGCTTTAATGCCGCGATCCGGCTAACTAAATTTTCGAGAAACTCACGCTCTTGGCGGATGAGAGGTTCCAGGCTCATAAAATGTTGTTGATGACGGGCATATTCAAGAGGGAAAGTGATGATCAGAATCCTCGGCTGCGGAATACTTCGTGGCATGCTCTTCAGTGCCAGGTTCTTCGTAAAAACTAAGCCCGAAACATAGGAAGTGTCCCCAGGTCGCCCACCCGGAATCTTCTTCAACTTGATGTAGTGACGAATATCCATATCATCCCCATGGTGGACGTCGGGATCAACTTCGTCGGCGGCTTTTAGCAGAATAGGAAGAAGTGCGGTTTCCCAGCTATTAGCATGTGGCACTGCGGCATCCTTCAGAAGTTGCCGGAGGAGCTGGCGGACATGTTGCAAACTCGCTTTATTTAATTCCACCGGCGGGGCCCCGGCTCCTCTCATGGAGGAACTTCTCGTCATTTTGAATCCACTTGGAGTAACGACGGCAGGAAGGATATGGTTAGCGTTTGACTGGTCATGCAACGCGAGAACACTATCCTTCGAGGCTCTGGGAGAGTTGCGCTGGATGCTGCTAGCAACACTGAGATTTCTTCGACGAGGACGAGGCAGATTTAGCGCCCTAGAGCTGCTGACACTGCCTTCGTCAAAGTCGCGGCTATAGTGATTGTTGTTGCTCCCAACACTTCCGAAGGCTGATCGGCCTTTTTTCATAGCAGCAAGAATTCCAAACCCGCCGAATGTCGTCCTTTCATTGTCCGCGCTACTCTTGGATAATGGAGTCTCCGAAGCAGCAGACAATATGTTGGGCTGTTCATCCCCGCTAGAAGCGTCATCAGAGAGATACTGTGCAAGGTCCGGGTCAATGATGTTGTCCTTATGGAACGCAGAGAGCCGAGACGCAGACGTCGCATCTTCCATATTGCGGCGCTGGAAGGGGGCTCGATCATCATGATAAGGCTTGAAATTGCGGACGAATTGTTGACGCGAGTGGTGGCGCTTATGGCCAATCGAATGCGTCCTCCCGCTAAGAGACGACTTTAGTGACCTTGATGAAGTAGGTCTTGCCAGAGGGCGATCGGGACTAATCTCCAGGACAGCTGAACGACGATTATGTCCTTCTCCAGCACGTCTCGTCGCGGGAATTGCCATAGTCGGTGTCTTCAGAGCGTGCTCGATTGATTGAGAGATCACCGAAGAGGCGTCGTCGTCGTCGATAGCAGGCGATCCTAATTCGGAAAGTCGTGGGTTGACTGCTGGGCTCTGGTCGCCATCCGAAAATTCAGATGAGTCGTCATCATGCCCATTGATCATCGCTTCACATGGTTTGCAAACCCTTATCGTACCGGGCTGACCGAAGCGCTCTCCTGGAATCAAGAGCGTACATTTAGAGTCGAATATTTGGCCGCATGTACGGCAGTGATGCTTCCGCCGGAAGGTTGAGAAAGGTTCGCCGCAGTGAAAACAATCTTTCGAATTCTCATCGCGCATCCAGAACTCCCTACTGAGCAATTTGTTCCCTAGATGAGGCATATTGCCATCATTTTTAGGTGGATGCCAGCCTCGATCATGCTGAACCAGGCCACGGTCACTGGCCTCCACGTTCACAGGCGTCCAGAGAGGCGAGCTCACTGTGGATTCGGACGGCGTCAATGATCGTGGAAGGGGGAGGAGCCCAGGAGGGTCTCGTCTCCCACGAGCCTTTTCTTTCAGAGAAGGTTTTGATGATTCTCTTGAACGGGAGTCACCATCTGTTAAGTAGAGGGATGTGGCACCTGTTGAGGGAGTTTGTCCATCTGTGAACGTATTATCGCCATTAGCTTGTGACTGGGACACACTGTTGGACTCGGAATAAGCGGCGGGATTAGATCTGTCTGGGTTGAACGAAGCCGTTGAGTTTGACCTTCTCCGCTCCTGCATAAAAGAGCCACTATCCTGGGAACCATCAATGGAGGGTTTGGACTTCCTCGACGTGGCAGGTATAGAGATATCTGTTCCATGAGAGACTAAGCTGTCCGACCTGCCGGTGACTTGAGGGCTCATGGTGGCAGCGCGACCAGCTTCTCCGGAGCCCAGTCCCTCGGTCGAGGGATTTTGAGATTTCGGTTGTAATAGAGGGGACTGTGTTAGTCGCTGGTTCCACCCTGAAGCACTCATAGACGTGTTCTGAGATGCCTCATCTCTGTCGATACTTGCGGATTCATTGGCGTGGAAGCTGTGAGAAGAGAGATTGCCCGAGTTATTGCTCGCGTTTACGGGAAAGTCCTTTACCGCGTTGACATTAACTTCCGTGACTGTGGGATCAACAGCGGTTGAGCTCGCGGTGGCTTTTTGCAACGGCGGAACTGGGGATTTTATCGCTGTCGGCGCAGAAATGGAAGCTTTGGAAGAGATGCTTGCTGTTTTCGACGAGACCTTGGAGCCCTTCCCAGTACCGGCCAGGTGAGAGGCATCGTAAGGCTGCTGGTGTGCAGGAACTGGTGATTGTAATCCAGAATCCGGGATGGGCGTAGGTGGAAACTCTTGTCCATCTGCGGCAGAGGTTACTGGACCGTGGGCTGATCGTGAAAGCGAGAGCTCTCTCGGAGGACTCTTCACTTTATGATCCTCCGCATGGCCTCTCTCCGACGATCTCCCCACTCTCACGATATCTCTGACCCCTCCAACAGACGTCCTCAAACGACTGTACAGTCCACTCAGACCTCCTTGGATCTCATTCGACAGGCTCTTATCTTCCGTTACGGAGGTCGGCGCCGGGGGGCTTGTGAAATCGTTGAACACAGTGAGGGAATCGGACTGATAAGCGGCCGTGTGGATTTGATCAAGAGCGGCGTTTAGACCTTCTCGTTCAGCCTGGGTCGACAATGATGACCGTGAACCTCGACGTCCAAGCGGGAGGAAGATGGATGATGCTGATGGACTGGACGCCCCTTGCGACCGCTGGGAAGTCATCGTTGAGCTGTCGCAACTTTGTGTATGCGAACGTAAAGACTCGGGGGGCTAGACAGACATGAAAAGACCTAGTTTAGAGGGAACAAGCGGTGGCGAGCATTCGTGATATTACCAGCGGAGGAGCTCCGATGATTGGGGTGAGCGACTAGTCGTCGGAGGACGTGAAGAGGCGTGCAACAAGAAGAGATGCGATAATCACTTGACTCGACATCCTCCAGGGGTAGATGAGAATATATATCTTTTGAATCCGCTGGTGGTGAGGGGGCGTCAGGTTTGACGCGTGGAGATCGATAGTATTTACAAGGAACAGTGCAGACAAGGTGCTTGTCTTGCATGTGCTGCTGCTGCCCAATGACGTGGTTGTGGCACAGCCCCTCCCCTCTGTGGCTGGTGCAGATCCCGTGGGCGGTGAGGCGCGTCGTTTCTGCGCGTCGCTCATTAAATTAATCGATGGGGATATCTAGATCGCAGGATCGCGACAAATAACACGGATGGTCATCTGAATTGAGTTGCAGCTCTCTTCAGGGGTAGCCTGGCAACTGCGGTTTGCAATTCTACGACTGTCGCTTCCACCCGATCCAGTTTCTTTCACCGTTTCTTTACCTGTGTGACTTGTCCTGAGACATTAGCCCTCAACCGTTCTAATATGATGCTTCCGACTTATCCTACCGACAAAGCTCTCCTTCAATTCCGCAATGGGGTCCCAAGAACCACACTGGATAGCTCCTCTAGTTGAAGGATGTCTTTCTACCTTCTGCGACGGAGGGTCGGTGGGGCCTAACATCGAAAATAATGGCCAAACCCTCCGTTTCACAATCCGGTCTCCGCAGTACGCTTTGATCAACAATGTGAGAATCCCCGGGCTTGGATGTGCTCTTCTTTCAGCTGATATATTATTTTTACCTTCAGGTGACCGAAGGCGAAAGACCTGTGCCAAATCTCACTGACTCGAAGACGCAAATCGATGCCAGCTTGTCTCAGGACTCCCTCGACCTATACCGAAAGCAATCTCCCGATAAACCGCTTAACAAAGATGTGAAGGGCAGCACCATTGTACTATATGACTTCGACGTGGTCTTCGACTACGCCAGCTCCCAGCCCAGTGCCCATCTTTACGTCAAGAGTTTCGCGATCGCTTGGGAGAGAGGCAGATTCAAAGGACCACCACTGGGCAGAAAACTGAAGAAGCATCCATCTACAGCACATGCGATCGGAAAAGCTTTGGCGAAATTGAGGGAGCCGGCTCCCAAATCCGCCTGCAGGGAAACATTGAACCACCATATATCACAGCCTAATGAAACGCCCTATAAACTTCCTACGCAACATTTTACGCAATCTCAAACCCAGGCGCAAACCCAGGCACCTCTGATACTGGACTCTGAGTTTGAGCACATTGATCATCATCTCAGTCATGGTGGGCCGTCGACGGACAGCTTGCTAGGGTATCTGGCACCTGGTACAACTGCAATCGGGAATACCGGGGACCTCAATATCGCACAATCAGCGAACGGACAGACTCTTGATCAAAAGGGTACTGAAGATGAGATCAGTAGCCAACCTTGCTCTCAACCCGAAATCTCGGGATACACTAGTCCGAGTCCTGCACACGACTTACATCATTCAGCGCCGCCAATCTCTCCACCTGAATCAACGCGCCCACTTGCGCAACCTCATGCGCAGCCAGGAGGCGAACATGTCATCCTTGGAGAAGATGAAGAAATGGAAAAGGACATCAAGCCAGGAGCAAAGACAGCTGTTGAAAAAGAGCCCTCTGACACACCAGTAACGCAACCCGCCGGACAAAGCCATACTGAACACTCTACGGAACAAACTCCACGCTCGAATCAGAAGACTAACATCACAGCACAAATAGCTAGGCTTGAGCCAGATCAGACGCAGGCCGACCCCTGGAGTGGAATGCGATGGATTCGCAAGTCAGACATCACGGTACCAAGTAACCAACAACAATTCTTTGAACGAGAAGCGCGTATATGGGTCCCTCCTCCTCTTGGAGAGGAACTACCCCGAGCATGTGTGCCTCCAGCGCTGTTGTCTCAGTGGAATCGCATCGCCCTGAAAAGGGCTCGCTCTAGCGCAGAGAAGCAACCCACACCTGTACCGACACAGGACATGTCACCAGAACCCGCTGAGCATAGCTCTGTCACTCCGGAGCTAAGCCCAACCCCAGACGATGGAACTCCGCTTCCATGGGATCGAAGTCCGTCTGCGCATTTAACTAGTCGCCGAGCCCTTCCCGACGACAGTAGCCCTGTTAGGCCAAGGCCGAAGCAGATGTCTCCGAAAATGCAGGTACGAGAACCTAGAACGCAGGTAGACGGGTCGCAGACGGATGCACCTGTCGAATCCCCGACCACAAAACCCGCAAAGATGGATGATAGTCGTGTAGTTCCTGGCTTTTCGTTGGAGAAGGATCCCATCGAGGGACATGAAAGCGGTGCGGATGGCTTTGCTCCTGATCAGACCGGTGAAAGGGCTTCCAGTGCGACTCGTCAACCCGAATCTGATGACGAGAGCGAGGATTCGGTGATGGACACCTCTGTTCCCTGTCCACTTGTCGGTTCCTCCCAAGCATATCTTGCCAGCCAGTCGGACCAAGGAGTCAGCAGCTCTGGTCCTTCTCTCCCGGCGGCGCCATTACAAGAGCGAGTACAAGTCACAGAGACCCCCGCGCCCAACCACCGTCATCGTATTCACTTGATGGAGCAGGCCAAGGACGATCGAAAGGAACATCACGGCCCATTGCCCGCGGAGAGCAAATCTTCGTCGCAATCACGTATCTTCAACACGTACGCGACCCATGACAGTGCACAGACAGGCACACGGAATACACCACAAGCCTCCCAGGCCGATGGCGACAGTCAGCACATCGATATCATGGGAACACAATTGAGTAACGTGGCCTGGTCTACGCAGGATCGGCTGCCAATCTCGTCTTCCGCGATACCAAACTCCACGTACCAGTCAGACGCTTCATCGAAGCCCTTTTCGTCTCATGACGAGATGATCTCGTCCATTGAGGCGGATGAGAAAATTCCGACCGCGTTCGACGGCTCCGCGCCTGATATAAGCATGCAAAGTATGGCCCCGTCGCCATTGAAACGGCCAGCCTCTGGCGAAGCCCCGCCTACTGCAAAGCGCCAGAGACCAAGCAAGGACAGTTCACGGAGGCGGGAGTCAACCCTACCCACCGTCGACATCGTCTCGCGTCGAGAGAGCTATATCAGTCACACTGACGACTGCGCGGAGGCCCAGAGAGTGTTTGAAAAGTTTCGAAATGACTATCCGAGCTATGTGGGAGACTTTGCGCACTTCACGGAGTTGTGCTCCAAGCTCCACGCTCTCCGCTCGCGGGGATGCCTGACGAGATCGTTCTTGTGGGACGACTTCATCATCAAGCATTTGGAGGTCTACACGCCGTATCGTGAAGAACATCTCTCAACGGAGACCAAGGTCCCTCCATACGAAGATTTCTTTCTGTCCAACTACAGCAAGCCGTCGTACAAGAAGCGAAGCCTTACAGCTGGTGGGATCGAAAAGGCTACATCACAATACATCTCCGCTACCACCTCCAGGAATGCGATGGATACGTCGCCGCTTCGCAATGAAGCAAACACTCCATTCACCGGCAGTCTCGAAAAGGCTACATCGCAATACGTCTCCGCTAGCGCCTCGAACAGCGTGATGGATACATCGCCGCTACGCAAAGAAGCAAGCACTTCATTCACCGGCAGCCTTGTAGCCAAGTTCTCCGAATTTCATGCGCACTCCCTCGGCCCTGAACCTCCAAGCACGGCATCTAATCACGATGCGGACCGCATGTCCGTCTCCAAGTCCTCTCCCGTTCCACAAGACGAGCCCTCCCAGCGGACTCCGGCGGTTCGAGAAGACAGCCCCGATTCCGACAACGAACTGTTTGTCAGGGCAGACTCCCCAGACACCCCCGTTCCCCCGCCGGCCAACCCCAGCCACGAACAGCGCGGCCCCGGTCCTGTCATCCCGGAAACAGAAAGCGAAAGGGACACCGAGAGCGAGAGCGAAAGTGAAGACGAACACGAAAGCAACGAGGACGTCGACATGATGGACGAAACCCACGAGACCGCTAGTCTCGAACTCGGCGAGGGAGAAGAGTCTGACAGCGAGAACGAAAACTGGTTCGTCTCGCTCAGGCATATTCGCGACCCCGGCGAGGGGTGGTGGGACGATCCGAACACTCCTCTGAAAAAATGGGCAAGGGAGGATCAGAATGTCCGGAGCGAGCGTGTGTTTCGCCGTGGCTGGGCTCAGATGCCCGTTGACGAGAAAGGAGTCATTCAACCGTGGCTGTTGGGGTTGAAATGATGTCTGGTATCCATTCTCAGTTCCTTGGCGGGTACATATTTTTTCATTTTCCCCCGTGTGCGCCAAATCTTCTGTTCCTGTTGTTATAATAGCTTTTTCTCTTGTCTTTTTGATTGATGGTGGTACATGATATCCCGAGAACGGCGTTCTGAGATTCGGTTTCAACACGCAATTTGTGACTGGGTCTTCATATCTCGGCAACGTGCTTGTCTAGTAATGTTCCAATCCTATTGTGGAAGGACCAACGGTGAATGAACAATCGTTACTAAATACTTTCCAAGCAGCCTCGTGGACTTGTAGTCATTTGGGGAGAGTATTCGTGCAAGCAGGTTTAATCCAGACCCAATTCGTTTATTGAAATTGTTCATTCCATGACAAAGGAGGGTATCTAGCTAAACAGTAGACGTCTATATCCATGATAAAACAGCAGACCGAATGCAAAGCCGACAAATACAATACAAGGCCAAATAGATGTCCGCGATGAATCATGCATATGTTGCAAATGGCATTATTGTCGTGAAGGAGCACGTTCCCTTCCGATAGGGGAGAGTTCATTCGGCTCAAGATTTTCCTTTTTCTTTTTTTTTTGGATTTTATTGGGGTTTTCTTGATTCTCGTCGAGCCATTTAGACGTGACGGAAAGGCTCATAGGCATTCGTTCTTTGGGCGTTGGCCGGAGCAGGAGGGTAAGAAGTGTTCTGGGGAGCGGTTCCGTAAGGGCCCAGGGGCTCGTAGGTGTAGGGAGCCTTTTCAGCGGTCACACCACGGGTAGCGCCCTTATTGCGGTGGTTGTAGGGAGAGCGACCGGAGCAGCAGCAGGTGCTGATCATCCAGAAGAGGCCGGCAGCGAGGGAAAAGGCGACGGCCAACCAGGTGGCGACATACATGTTCTTTCCCATGGTGCCCACGATACCCGCGGTCTTTAGCTTCTTATTGAAGACACCGGCCATGACAGCAAACAGGGCGGTGGAAGTGGCCGAGGCGGCGGCGGTGAAGAGGAAGGCGACGATGGCGACGAGAGTGGTGACACAGCTACCCCAGCGGCTGCAGATGGCGAAGACACCGACGACGAGCTCGACAACCGTGGCGATGAAGGCGATTATGTAGGCGACGAACATCCACTTGGAGACGTTCTTGTAGATGTTGAGGGTCTTCTCAAGGCCATCGGGGAGGGCATTCTCAAGACCGGACTCCTCCAAGTTCCACACGTCGAGGGGGTTGAACCAGAACATGGACTCGGGCTTGGAGCAGTTGGAGACGTTGTATTTGTGGTCGTTGATATTTCCGTCACAGTAGCCCCACAGACCGATGGTGTAGAAATCCTTCAGATCAAACGATTTCTCCACCTCCTGGAGAGCGGACTGGATATCACCATCGCTAACGCTGACACCGGCATCCTCCAATGCGTTCGTGACTTCAGAGGTGACGGATGATGAGTTTGATGTGATGTTTTGCAGGTTGGCCTGATCAGTCAGTCAGAGGCTGGAAATGCGCTAAAGACGCGGGAAATACATACGCGGAAGAAGTATAGATCGTTGAGTGTGCCGGAGTTGGCGTTTGTGCAGCCCAGCCCTACCATGATGATGCATACTAGTGAAGCGATGGTGAGGGCGTAGGGAGTAAGGATGCAGAGAAATCGACCGCCTTTACCCATGGTGATGACGTATTTGTTGATGGTAAGTGATGTGTGTTGGTTGGGGGTTGTATAGTCGGATCGGAGATATGTGGTAGAATCGGGAGGAGGGAAAGACTGGAGAACGGGAGATGATGAGGTAGAAGAAGACGTATGATCGAGGATAGAGGATGATGGAGGGAAGGAAGATAATAAATAATACTCCGTCCTCTGTGGCTGCCGATCAGTTGTGCCTTCCCGAAAAAGACTCTCAGGCCGCCATCTGCTGAATTGGGGAGGCGCAGTCGCAGTCACGATCGACGGGCCAATCAGCGACAGTCACCGCCACGCAGGAGTCCTTATGTAAGCGGTGCCTGTTTCTATTCTGGGCGGGCGTCGTTCCCACCGCAACTCAGTTTTCCTCGTTGTGTCCGCGTGGCGGAGACTCTCCGGGAGCTATCCAGCCCTATCGCCACGTCATATGAGGCTGGGGGTTCCAGCATACGCGTCCTCTTTCGCACAGTAGACTAGTGGATCCGAGTTTTCTTCTTTAGTGTGCTTTTGAGGATGTCTCTGTTATTCTCTGCAGCCCACAAAGATTAATATTCCAGGCATCTAGACTAGCCAGAATAGAATTGTTCTTGCAATCTCGATTGTAATCAATGCGAATAAAGTTGAAACTGGTCGTATTCCCCAGGTGGATCACACTCGTTTTGTCTAGACACAACACAGCCCGATAACAGGCTTCTCCATTTCCTGCTTGACTGATTGAAATGAGCATTGGACGATCGTAGCCTGAATTGGATTGAACCAGAGTACAGCCTCGTTGCCAAGACCTCCTCCCCGTCTGGCCCGTTGGCTCGGAAAAAGTCAATCCATTCCATACTACGGAGTATTATGTAGGAGTAGTAGACTCTGCTAGGGGCATTCCAGTCTTTCTGGAATAGTTCAGTCATGAATGTATTAGATATGCATGTGGATGACTATAGTCTACCTCATATAAATAGTCTCTTCATTTGACTTAGTATCGACCTTTGATACATCAGAGGATCGTTGGTTGGCAGCATGATCATCTGAACCATCAAACCCTGCTACTAGTACTACTATTTTGGTCATCGGTTGGTTCCAAACGAGCACATCAAGATTACGTCCGAAGCTCTTAGGCATCTCTATTTCATGATGTCCTGATTAGGGTACTCCGTGCGCTCGTACTCCGGACACTTTATTTAGACACCCCACCCGATCAAAGACTTGCCAGAAAAGTCCACTGCATGCAAGACGTGCACGACTCGGTGGGTCTGCGTCGCCTCTGGGGCTTTGCCGGACCTCCCACGTAACAAGTATATCGTGACGAACCTCTATCAAAGCCACCTTATGGGGTAGATTGATAAACGTCTGCCTACTTACGTGCCTTCATTCTTGTGGCGACTCCATATACAATTCTTGATTGGCTTATTCGCACCACATATGTACATTGCAGACGGTCACCCCACATTCCTCTCTCCTACCCAGCCCACGTCCCCTCAACTCTACAGAATACAACGGTAGACACTGCTCTAACATCTAAGCAACCATAAACGGCTGCACAACGTCCAGCATGCCAGTGTACGCCGGTCCGCTCGGAGGCTCCATGTTAAACATGTAGTCAGCCCACCAGGGACCAGCCGCCCACCAGACCGCGCCCGTCCACACATCAGTGTTGTTCGACAGGTAGTTGAGCATGCCCGTCACCGCGGTGCGGCACACATCATTGCTGGCCCCGGCAAACTCGCCGATGATGCCCTTCTTACCGTTGCTCCGGAGCCACTGCGTCGCCGAGCTCACGCGCTCCTGGCCGATCGTGCCCGACACGCACGTCTCCGACGTGCCGGAGCTGTCCGAGTCCAGGTACTGGTGCATCTCGTAGATGATCTTGTCCTGGGGGTCGGTCAGGGCCTTCATGTTGTCGTTGACGTCGACCCAGCTCCATGCGCCGCTCCACTGGTTGCCCTCCACGAAGATGTATTGTTCCGTCGCGCCGGCGGCGCGGATGCCGTCGATGGCGGCCTGGTTCAGGTTCAAAACCAGTTCCTGGTCCATGGTGTTGTACTCGTTGTCTGGGGCGTCAGGATCGACATGCTGCGAATCGGCTTGTAGGCTGATGACTTACTGGTGTCAAAGATGACCTTGTTGTTGTCCTTGAACTTGCCTGCGAGGTTCTCCCAGAAGGTCTGGGAAGTCAGACGTGCTGGTGATGATTTCGTTGTTACTGCACCTTGTTAGTTGCACATCCACGACCCCATGCAGGGCACTCACAATCGTCCATAGTTGTGGGGATCAAGGATGGCATGGGCGCCTGCCTGGTTCACGGCATCCACGGTCTACAGTCTGTTAGACACCAGCATTTGATTCTCGACGGACGCTTAAGACTTACCGCGGTCAAATTGGCCAGGTAATCCTCGTTGTAGGCACCCGTCATGCCATCCGGTGTCAATCGCTCCATCTTGAACTGGACCCGGAAGATGTTCATTCCGGCTTTCGCCAGGGTGCTGATCGCAGAGGGTTCAGGCCAGATGTAATCGGTTCCCTTAGAGCAGAAGCGCGGATTAGTATCATAAAGTCTGCGTCTCGGTTTGGGACATACATAGACCCCGGGAAGGTTGTTTTCGCCGAACTCGGCTCCAGATTCATTGACACCAAACCCTGGCAAAGTCAGTATTATTTCCGACAGAAATTTTCTACCAGAACGGCCACCAACACTGGAAGGGAGATGCCCTCTTTCGGTGGTGAGGGACGGCCATCGCAGATCCCGCCGCGACGGCGACCAGCATCGCACTCAACTTCATAGTCAAAAAGAAAGGTAGTATAGACAAGTACCAGAATGTAAAAAGCCTAAGGAGCGACAGGATCTGGGCTGCTGGCTATCGATCCCTCGCGGGAATAGGGCTGGATTTATAGAAGCGCCCGCACGCCCAAGGCTTGTTGCCAGCCAGGTACACGGAAACAGCCTAACCCCAAAGCCACGATCCATAGTTTGATTAGGATCATGAGATTTCCCTGATATGCTCCATCGCTCGGTGGCTTCGCTCCACTGATTCGTGGGAGGAGTTTGATTGAAACGTCCAAATGGGGGTTGATGGGGATGTGTCTCGGGGTTTCGGACCGTCAACGATGACAAGCAGGTACGGAGTAGTGGAAACTGCTGAAAGGGTGCTGTTTGTCCTCATAGAGAACAATGCGCGATGATCCACCGGAGCTCGCGCAGAAACAGTGGTGGAATCAGAGTGCCGCATGCAGGACACTATGCCAACTTCTCCGCCTTGGCAGCTGGGATGAAACAACCGCGGAGATGAAGTGGCCGTCGTCTGAGGAAGATCGACGGTGCGGGGATCTGGGCTGGTATTGATGCCGGTAGTGGCATCCGTGACAGTAAAGGCATTGATTGACATGGACTAGTGAGTTGCATGATATTGGTAGGTCGTGTAGTACTACGAGACATCCATTTGAGTATATCCAACAGGCATACACTAGTATGAAATCGTTATTATCTCTCAGGATACTACTCCCCCCAATGTAGTCTACAAGCTATACATTACACTCGAAATTAGTAAAACAAGGTATATTGAATTCAAGCTAAAGCTACGTATATATCAACAACCATGTTGATTACCACGCGCCCAAAGGCGCCAGAACCTGCTTCATATCATCCGCCTGGAGCTCATGATACTTGGCCGAAGGATGGTAGTTATTCCACCAGATGCACGAAGTGCCATCCTCGTTGATGCATGTCGCGTCGGGGAATCCGTATTCCACGGGGCTGTCCAGGACCTTGGTCATGAACGACCAGGAGTCATAGAGGACGGCGGTGACCTGTGCGCCGCACATTAATACAATCTCATCTGGCAATAGCATTAGGAAAGCTTACATCGGTGTGGTTAGCCTTGAACCCGTCAACCATATCCTTGAGCTGCGTGTTATACACCGACAAATACGCGGCGTGCTGTTGGACCGTCGCATCGCCCTGGTCCAGGAATAACGGGCTCCGTCCGGTAGGCGGTACATTGAGTACGAGGAACTTGCGGGCGCCGGAGTCATAGAGCCCCTGGATGAGCGACCCGAGTCGTGAGATCAACCGCGGGACGAAGGTGTCTGCATCGGTTTGCCAGAACGCATTGCCGACGCTGTATCTCGTTAGCCGCAGTTGCACAGGTCAACTCCACAGGATAAAATAATGCATACTCGTTAACTCCAATCCAGATGCCAAACACGGCACTCGCCGAAGTCCACGGCGCGGACGCAGGCTTGCTTGCATAGTTATCCTCGAAGACGCCCACCTGCGACACCAGATCGTCGGGGTAGCCCTCCATGATGGTGTTGTCGATGGTCGCACCGCCGACGGCCAGGTTGTAGTTCAGAATAAGCGAGGAGTTCTCCTTGGTGGTTAGAAAGCCAACCCAATTTTCACCGCCAGTTGTTGTGCCGGTTCCTGGTCCGTATGAGCTTCGATCGTGCAGATGCGGACTGGGAGATGCTCACCCAGTGCAGGATTCCCCATGGGATTCGACGGGGATGGTTGAGTCCCCGACGCGCTGAACCCAGTCTGCGAATACGAATCACCACTGTGCTTGTTTAATTAGCACGCTCGTCTGCTTTGCCAGACGGCGCCTGAGACGGATGGGAGAACATACAATGAGAAGAAGTACGTGAGGTTCGAGGCACGCAGCCAAGGCCTGGCAGCAGCCATGGAGGCCGTACTGGCCATGATCCAAGGAATGTAGAACTTCATGGTAAGTCAATCCAGGTACAGCTGATAGACAAGTGTTAGGGATATCTGCTTCTCCAGGTTTCTCATTTTATGCACATGAGATGCAGCGGCCTTATATAAGGCTACCCTCGTCGCCGCAGAAGGTGTCACAGAATGTCCGCGGTGTCAATGCATGCATCAGGGTTTGAGGGTCCTTGGCGTGAGAAGCAGTCCCTGTTGACTTAGGCCTCATAACCAGCCTAGGCAATGCAGGCCATATTGGGATTGATTACCCCTTAACCACCGAACGCCGCAGACGTGAACAGATCCGCTCGATTCTTCAGACGTGTCGATGGTGGAATGTATTTCACCGACGATGATCGCGGCCCTACATACACGTTTGCGGGGTAAATGGCCGGCTAATTGTGCAGCGCGTTCGTTGACGATCTCGATCATCGTGGAGCAGCGATGAAACAGTCGACAGGGAGCTATGCCGTTTTGGCCACGGTATACCGGCATGTCCAGATCATTCGATGCTTGTTTGTCTCCTGAGAGACTTGCATGGTTTTAACGTGGGTCTTTGCAGAATATATACAATTGTGGATGTCGGCGCCACTCTCAGACCGTCTAGTCTAATTTTTATACACCATATACACAAGCATAACATCGTAACCCACATAAACAATCAATCCTGTTGAACTTCAAACACGTCTATCCCAACTCCACCCACAATCAACTTAGACACGCCCATCTCGTCACGGATCACATCCAGAGACGACAGATCAGCCACCGCAGTGTACCGGTCGAATGTGTTTATCACCCGCACACCCTCCGGGCTGTTCTTCCTAGAGTCCACTTCGACACTCCAGATCTTTACCTGTTGATCATTTCCGGAGGAAGCAACGGTCAGCTGCAGAACAGCACTGTCATCCTTGGATTCGTGTTTTTCGAGTACTTTCAGCGTCGAGACGCATGCAGCATGAGCATCCGGGATGCGAACTGTGCATGCTTCGCTGGAAGCTTCGGTGTTCGAGAAGTCCGTGCGCAGAATTGAGAATGTCAGCGCATTATCATCCCCACCCGCCACGATCAAAGAAGCTGTCATCGAGATCTCCACGATCTCTAGTGTCTTGATGCTGTTCGAATGGATCTGGAACCGGTTTTCGCAGGTGATGTTCTCAGCCGTGCCGGTTATGGTTCGTATGGGTTGCTTAGGGCGTAAGACAGATGATATTGTGTAGTACGGCTCAATGACCGGAGTTAGGTTCCAAAAAGTGAAATACCCGTCAGTAGACGCCGTTATCAACCCCAGAGAAGAGCCCCGACGCATGAAACGGGCCTGAGTCAAGCAGTTGCTTGTGTACGTCCCTCTTGCGAGCAAGGTAAAGTGCCCCCCATCCGCAGAAGAGGAGTAATGGAAGATCTGTGCAATTAGCAACCATGGCGAGGAGAAAAAGATATCAGGAGAGCTTACCTTGAGCTTTGAGTTGGAATATGTTAGGCAAAGCAAGAAAGCGCCCTCTCCACAGCCTTCATCTACATCCAACACGTCGAAACTCGTAACGCGCAGCTCAGATTTGGAATCTTCCATTGAACTTGAGCATTCCAGATTGGTCGCGAGGCCAAAATAAGGAATTGAACGGACTCTCCAAACGTGAAACTCTTCCATGCCGCCGGATGTGAAAAGAAACCGTCCATCCCGAGACCACCCGACCTCCTGCAATCCGGTTTGATGGTGGTTTATCACCTGCAGGCATTTGGACTGAGACCCATCCAGGGCACACAATCGCAGAATAGTATCCTCGCCCCCTGTGACGAAGATGGGACCAACTTCACTAGTAGGAGAAACGCTCAACGTCTTGATTTCTCTGCCGTGTCCACCAGGTTTAAGGGTGCGCACGGCATCCATCTGAATCGGAAGAGCATTGAACTGTCCCTGGAACCACAGAAACCAACTTGAACCATTCAGAGCAATGCCCGGCTGAAAAGTCCATTGTCGATGTGACCCACCACAGCCAATTCGAGCGATCTCTGTCTGTTGGGACTCATTCCATACTATGAAATCCCTACCAGAGAACCCATAAGTAAGGATATCTTGGGAGGCTTTCTCAACGTAAACACCCTGAACGGTAAAGCTTGTAGGGGGGATCGAGCGATGTACGGTTTTGACAGATATCGTATCCTGTGCATCTTGAGCTTGAATTTCGTGGATGCAGTATTTCCCGTCTCGCCCGCAGGTAATGAAATACTCTTGCAATTCTCCAGGCTTGTCCAAGAACAATGAGCAGGATCCAACGTGAGTCAACGCCTCTCGGTCGTGGACATTTCCATACCACAGGGCTTCTTGAGTGGTGTCCGACTGGGTAACGCGGTAGATCCTAAGATAGCCGTATGCGGATCCGACAACCAAGTACTGGTTGTTATAAGCCAAGGATGCACATGTGATATTAAAATGCTTGAGGTGGGGGAGGGCTATCTGTGTCATCTGCACTTTCAGCTCGGCCTCCTGCGACAACGTGACTGTAAACAGGTCTGCCTTGTCATAGTTGGGGTAGGACACCAGGAAATATAAAACTTTCGGTGATCCAGCTGCGTCCAATTCGCAGCCCAGAGCAAACACCCCCTGCGATAATCGACCGGTGTCGGTAAGCAATGTAATTTCCCTGGTTTTGTCGTTGTATAGTCGAATGGATCCATTTCTGCCAGCAAAAACTACCATGTCGGACTCGGCGAACTTGGACATGAAGCAGAAAGATCGAAGATCTTCTTCAATGGACAAAGTTTCTTTGCGGATGTGCGGCATTGCTGTCCCGCCGTGTATCAAGTCGCATATTTGGATCTCTCCCCGGTGCGTCGTAGCGAGGAAACGGTCTTGGGCAACAAAAGCGAAAGATTTCATGGTTTTGTCCACAGCAGTATCCGACCCTTCGGGGTCTATCGTAGTTCTAATAATGCTGTTCCGATTTGGGAAGATTGCCAATCCATTCTCATTCACACCAATTCGGAAACTTTTCAGACCCCCGTCTGCACCTCCGGTGTAGATGATCGACTCTGATCCAGTGCTGTGGGTATCTAAAGACCATATGTGTTTTCCAGCATGGAGATGATATGAAGTCACTGCACTCAGGTCGAACTTCGTATTTGGTGAAAGGGCAGAGTCCCAAGTAAGATCCCACACCACGCAGGTAGCGTCTTCGCCACTCGACACCAGGCTCAGATTGTTCTGGCTTCCGGCTTGCGTATGGAGGAAATGGACGTTCCAGATGCGTGCCTTGTGGCCAAAAGCACTGGCAATGCAAGACTCCGATCCGAGTTCATCGTCCTTTACGGCCGACGCTGCGCCGAACCCCGTGCTGCGAAGTTCGAAGCCATCCGTCGAATACGCAGACGGATCATGACGCGAGACATGTTCGCAGTCAGAGATGTCCCAGACACGTACAGTGCGGTCGTCACTGCAGCTTGCCAAAAGCCGTGCTGAAGGACGTCCAGGCAGAGCAATCTGCTTCGATATTCTGACTCCGAATACAGACCCTTCGTGACCGGTAAAAAAGTGATGAATCGAACCCACGGCTTCGGAAGGAAAGTCATTCTTCTCGTCCAGGAAGCAAGACCAAACGATGACTTCTCCAAAAACAGTTCCGGCAGCAACTAGTACTTGAGACGATGAGAGAGACACAGCATTAGCGGAATAGAGGAGAGTCTTTACTCCGGCGACCTGCTGCTTGAGGTGGATGCTTTTCGGATATCGTGGATGATCCCCGTTCGTAACATAGAAGCCCAGAACAGCATTGTGGGCAGTTACTCCATAAGCTTTTCCTGCGTCACCACTGGGCTCTGGGGCACAACCGGCCAAGATCCAGTCAGGCGCTCGGTACTCTGCACTTGCAGCTTCAAGGGACACTTCCAGGTCACCTGATGTTCCGTTTGAACAGAGCACGTCTATCAGTCTTAAGGAGTCACCACCCCAAGCGATGATCTGCACGAGAGCCTCTCCCGTGCCACTTTGTCCTTGGTCGATAATGATGTAGCCATGAACATTGTTGCGCCGGAACGTTTTTAGCTGAGCTAATGTCTTTCCATTCTGCTCATCAATGATACGGGTAAAGAGACCTTGACCCTGGAGAATGAGCTTCACACCTCCCAAAGGGAGGACTTTAATCGCTGTTACAGGGAGGCACCCATCAAGATGCTGGTGATTGAGTCAGCCAATGCACATGTCAAAGGGAAGCGGTTACCAACCTCGAGTGAGGAATACATTGGTATAATTCGCGAACATCAGTTCCAGACCTCTCTCAGCGCATTGATACGTCCGAGTTGACAGTGAAGTAAGTCCTCTATCGGCGCCGATGCTTCCCCGCGTGAAGCCTCATCTACAATAATTTCGACTTTCCAGAATTTCTATTGATGGTGCAGCTGATTAGGTAATCAGGTTGGGCTGCGATGCGCTTTTCCTGATACGGCATAATTGGGCACGTGATATCGCGCTCTTGTATTGGGAGTGGCGACGCGGCTCTGTAAGCAGGGCCTCGCGGCGAACGCAACATCTCCCTCGTCTACATACGTGCCTCAATCTTTAATTCTACGCGCTGACCATGTCCTACTGCCATGAGTCCTAAATATCAGAAGCATCCTAACGCTGTCATTCCTGTGCAAGTATGGGTGTCCACGGGCTTTGGGATGTCGTCCAGCCATGCGCTCGACCCATAAAACTGGAAACCCTCAATAGAAAACGCCTAGCGGTTGACGCTTCTATCTGGATCTATCAATTCTTAAAGGCTGTCCGCGACAAGGAAGGAAACGCCCTCCGGAACTCTCACGTTGTTGGCTTTTTCCGTCGCATATGCAAACTGCTCTTCTTCGGAATCAAGCCCGTCTTTGTGTTCGACGGTGGCGCGCCGATCCTGAAACGACAAACCATTGCCGCTAGAAAGAAGCGACGGGAAGGTCGCAGAGAAGATGCAGTGCGAACTGCGGGGAAGCTCCTTGCAGTGCAACTCCAGAGGACTGCAGAAGAGGAAGCGGCCCGGCAAAAGAATCAAGCGTCTAGAAAGGAAGAGGAGGTCCCTGACAACCCGGTTTATGCTGAAGAGGCCTTCATGACCGAAAAAGAAAAGCGGCAAAATCGGACATTCAAGAAAAAAGATGCGTACCATCTCCCAGACCTGCAAGTCTCTCTCGAAGAGATGGGAGCGCCGAATGATCCTCGTATCATGTCCCGGGAGGAGCTTGAGGAGTATGCTCGGCAGTTTCATCAGGGTGAAGATATCAATCTTTATGATTTCTCCAAGATTGATTTCGACAGCCCTTTCTTTCTCAGTCTACCTGCCACCGATCGGTATAACATCCTTAACGCCGCCAGGCTGCGGAGTAGACTGCGTATGGGATACTCCAAAGAGCAGCTGGACAACATGTTTCCTGATCGGATGGCTTTCTCGAAATTCCAGATCGAGCGTGTTAAGGAGAGAAATGATCTTACTCAACGCCTGATGAATATCAATGGTATGAATGGTGAAGAAGCGTTCTACAACTCGGGGCAGCGGATTGCCGGAGAGCGCGGAAGAGAATATGTCCTGGTCAAGGACAGCACTATTGAAGGCGGCTGGGTGTTGGGTGTGGTCGGCAACAAAGATGAGGGCCGTGAAGATAAACCCATCGACGTTGAACAATATGGGAAGCTGGAGATCCTCCCCGAAATAAACAGCGAGTCGGATGACGAAGGCGGCTTCGAAGATGTCCCTATTGAGGGTCTCAATCGCCTTCCCAAGATTCCTCTTCTTCGGGATGGTGTATTTGACGAGTCAATACGACAACAGGTTCAAGCTGGCGCTGCAACGCACCACCTGGATGATGATGCTCTTTTCGTCGAGGGTGACGAATCTCGCACTCGGGTTGGGATTGATGACATTTTCGAAGACAATGAAGATGAGGACCTCCAAAGAGCTATTCAAATGTCGCTAGAGCCGGCGACTTCAAAGCAACACGATGATGACATGCCGGAAATTCGTATAAACCGGGACAATGCACCCGTCCAACAACCTCCGGCAGTGCTGAGTCCCATGTCTGAGAGTGAGGACGACGCGCTGGATTTTGCTGCTGCATTAGCTCAGTCGCGGAGAACGAAGAAACGACCTTCTGACGTTATTGCGTCGCGGCCCACCGTTAGCCATCCTTTTGAAGGGCCGTTGCCTTTCGAGACCTTGAATTACAAACCAGCAAAGAAAGGACAAGCCTCGCAAGAGGTTGATGACAATGCTGGAGGTTTCGAGAAGAAACCGGCCAAGTCAAAGGAGCAAATTCCCTTACCACCCTGGTTCTCTGGGGATACTGCCAACGCCGAGTTCTTCCCTGACAATACGGAAGACAATCCGCTAGAGGCGTACCGTGATCGGACTATGACACCAGATCATGTTTTCCTGAAGGAGCATCGCTCACCCGGTGTCATTGAGCCTGACAAGCGCTCTGAAGTAATTGATTTGGATTCAGACACTGAGTTCAAAGATGATGGTCTAAAATCCTCGGTCTCTGATGAATCAGCTAATGCAGATGTACAAACTTCAACTATATCTGCCTCGCACCAATCAGAGACTACACAAGTTTCTACAACGGAGAAGGTTGGGAACATGAAACCGCAGAGTGATGGGAGCTCCAGCGCGGCGGTTCATGTAGTTGATAGCCCAAGTGTGGTCAAGGCGCCGACGCCGCGTGCTGAACCATCTCCATCCCCAGACTTCGAAGACGTTCCGATGCAACCACAAGAACCCCTTTCCAATGGGATCTCCGCCGACGACGCTCGAGCTACACGCACTGCGGCGTCCCCCTCCCCGGAATTCGAGGACGTCTCTTTGAACCCACAGAACTCGGTTCTTGATTCTGTTCCGGAGCAGAATCAAGCTTCGTTAGCAGTTGACCAGTCAGATAATCTCTTTGTCGAAGATGATGGCTTTTCGGACCCGGAAGATGAAGAACTGATGCGACAGCTTGCGGCTGAAGGTGAAGAACATGTCCGATTCGCAGCAACACTCAATTCTACCTCACAAGCAGAAAGCACTTTCAATTACGAGCAAGAGCTCAAACAATTACGCTCTCAACAGAAGAAGGACCGCAGAGACGCGGACGAGGTTTCTCAGATCATGATCTCGGAGTGCCAACAGCTTCTGACGCTGTTCGGTCTGCCATATATCACGGCCCCTATGGAAGCCGAGGCGCAATGTGCTGAGCTCGTGTCCCTCGGCCTCGTCGACGGGATCATCACCGACGACAGTGATATCTTCCTCTTTGGAGGCACACGCGTGTACAAGAACATGTTCAATCAGAGCAAGTTCGTCGAGTGCTACCTGACGTCTGACCTGGAGAAGGAATACGCCCTTCACCGACGCAAGCTTATCAGCTTCGCCCATCTGCTGGGCAGTGACTACACAGAGGGCATTCCTGGCGTCGGCCCAGTGACAGCGCTGGAAATTCTTACGGAATTTTCGAGCCTGGAGGAGTTCCGGGACTGGTGGTCCCAGGTGCAAATGGGCATGAATGCGAACGATGGTAGCCATGCCGCGTTCTACAAGAAGTTCAAGAAACAAGCCTCGAAGATCTTCTTGCCACCTGCTTTCCCAGACCCTCGCGTGGACGTGGCCTATCTCGAACCCGAGGTCGACTCGGACCCGTCTCCTTTCCAATGGGGTGTGCCCGATCTGCATGGACTACGTAACTACCTGATGGCTACGATTGGGTGGAGTCAGGAACGGACCGATGAGGTCCTGGTGCCGGTGATCCGGGACATGAATCGTCGAGAGCAGGAAGGCACTCAGTCCAACATCACGAGCTTCTTTCAAGGGCCTCAGGGTGCGGGCGCCTTTGCCCCTCGTGCGCGTCGGGGTGGTCCCAGCCGGATGGAGAAGGCGTTTAGTCGCCTGCGGCAGGAAGCCGAGGCAGGGAGCCGCCAGGCTCTGCAGGACGACGAGGCTAGGGATGGTTCCCACGAGGATGGTCCTGCCTCTTCCACACGAGCACGAGGACCAGAGAAAGGTACCAAGCGAGGTACGCGGGATGTTCAGTCGGCTGCAGACGGTGGAGAAGGTGATGATGATTCGACGAGCAAGAAGAGAAAGACCCGACGGAGTAGAAAGAAGTAGACGAGGGGATTGTGCAAAGTTTAAAGCATCGTCATGTAATAGACGTTGAAATAAAAGGCTGGGTTCCCCACCGTTCGTCGCACGATGATGTTGCACTGATCACTAAGCGTCGATATCCGAATGCGGAGAAGCCGATCATCTGGAGACGATTAGGTTGTTATCTAGTGCCGTAGATCTCTATATCTTGCATTCTTGGGTATATGATCTAAGATGTTCTATATAGATCATGTTACATGGTTTTAATGTCTATATAGATACACTACCGACTCTCTTCGCACCCAGTTTTTACCATATATTTTTAGATGAGAGACAGGTCTAAATAAAATTCCTCAAGAAAGCAAAGAAATCCCTCGTAACGATATGTCATAACCGGTTGAGAAAGCGACTCGACAATATTCACGAGGCACGAATCGATGACATCAGAGAGTCTGTCCGATGTTTGGTCCGCCATGACGTTGCCGATCCGATGAAGACCCGAGTACCTTACACCACCCACCAGCACGGCCGATGATCCGTGGGAAGCGGTCATTTGTTCCTTGTCTACCAAGCATTCTACTAGTCAGGGCACTCGGACTAACACCCAGAGACCAGAAATCAGCTCGTCATTATTATTCATCACCGCTGGGAGGGCGTGTCCAAATCGGGTTAGCTCCGCGCAGAGTCTCGACGTCACCGACTGGATGGAGGTTGGGCCCATCGGCCGGCCCATCATCACCATCATCATCATCATCATCATCATCATCATTCTTCATCACCGCGCCCTTCTTTCTTCTTCTCTCCATCCCCCCACCCTTCTTCATCCTCGACTCTTTGTTCTGCTGCTCTACTCTAGTGTTTCATCAAGAAGAAATCATCAGAAAACAGAAAACCCATCCCGTATCTAAACAGGAAGCCTCCCCACGGACCAGTGTTGTCATCGATCTCGTCCATCCTAGGTAGTGGTTTCCTTTGGTTCGGGACCCTCTTGACGAACCGTGTCTCTCCGGTTGCAGTTCCCTCGTACCCAGTATTGCTTTCCGTCACGTCCCGCCGTACCCTGTGGTCCACGTCACTCCTGCGCAAAAGCGTGTGACCTTTGAAAGAAACCGCTTCGTCCGACTTTCATCGAGCTTCGTGATTTCTCTTCTACATTCCTTCGTTTTTCCATCGTCTACCCCGTATCTATCACGCTTGTCTACACCGACTAGTCACCATGCATCGCACCTATTCTATGCGCCAGACGCGCATGCCGACCGCGTCGCAAATTGAGAACCCGCCTCCGCCGTTGTCGTCGACCAAGGCCAACAGATGGATCGGTAAAGGTGGCTTCGGTGAGTGTTCACAGGATTGAGCGCCTCAATCCCCGACCCCGTTGGCGATTGGTCGCAAATGAGTGCCAGTGGCCGCGAGGGATTATCTTGCATGCAACTTAGCAATACTGACCAACGAGACCAATACTCAGGTCATGCTTTGCGGAAAAATACCGCCGGAGCCTTCGGGCCAGACCTCGCCAGGAAGCTCGCCCAGCTGGTCAAGATGGAGAAGAACGTCATGCGCAGCATGGAGATGGTAGCCAAGGAGCGCATGGAGACTGCGGTATGAGGATCTTGTTCGTCGTCCTCGGACCAAGGCTAATGCCCGGCCCTCTAGCAACAACTCTCCATCTGGGGTGAGAACTGCGATGAGGATGTGTCGGATATCACTGATAAGATCGGCGTTTTGCTCTACGAAATTGGTGAGCTGGAGGATCTTTACGTCGACCGCTACGACCAGTACCGCGTCACCATCAAGAGCATCCGCAACATTGAGGCTTCCGTCCAGCCCAGCCGTGATCGTAAGTTTGCGACTGTGAACTTAGCTGCGACCCTGACGCTAACCCCACAACAGGCAAGCAGAAGATCACCGATGAGATCGCCAAGCTCAAGTACCGCGACCCCAACTCTCCTCGGATCGTCGTCCTGGAACAGGAACTGGTTCGCGCCGAGGCTGAGTCCCTCGTTGCGGAGGCTCAGCTGTCCAACATCACGCGTGAGAAGCTCAAGGCGGCCTTCCAGTACCAGTTCGATGCCCTTCGCGAGCACAGTGAGAAGGTTGCTCTCATCGCTGGCTACGGCAAGCATCTGTTGGATCTTGTTGACGACACTCCGGTCACTCCGGGTGAGACTCGCGCCGCCTATGACGGATACGACGCCAGCAAGGCCATCATCCAGGATTGCGAGGAGGCGCTCGCCAACTGGGTGAGCTCCAAGGCGGCGGTCAAGTCCAGCATGTCCACCCGGACCCGCACTCTCTCCCAGCGTCACCGCGAGAGCCTCAAGTCCCGCGAGGGAGTCGACCTTTCCGCTCAGGACCAGCCCATGCGGGGCGACCGGGACTCGTGGGTGGCTGCGGACCAGCACGCCGCCTCGTACCAGCACGAGGTGGAGGACGGTGAAGAGATGGACGAGCGACGAGAAGAGCCGGTCGGTGTCTAAGGCAAAGGCCACTGGTTGATCACTCCTTCGCCTTTCCGATACATATTGGATCACCGTCATTCCGTTCCTTCTCTACGATATACCGGTTGGAGTTCGTCGTGCCTGTTTTGTTTACTTTGCCGTTATACTACAACCCCGTGTTGTTCTATGCCCCTAATGCGATCCCCGACGCTTATCCGGCAAGATTTCGAACCAACCAGGCCCTCGTCGGTCCGTGCCCGTGACTTACTCATGATGCCATGACCCTGTTACTCTTCAGGATGAACCGCTATCGGTACATTGGTGAAAAGAAAGCAACAAAAAAAAATTGAAAAGTCAGCTCAAAAGCATGAGGCGTCGGAGGTCTGGGCAAGGATCAGTCGGGTTATGTTAATGTAATACCATACCATCTGAGAGGGTATATTTATAGTTGTTCCGAGTTGCTGGTCTGGTTGTCTGCTTAGGATAGGATAGTAATTAATGAGTTGTATCGTTTGTGTTGTATGAAGTGTAGCTGAGGAGAAAAAGAAACCTTAGGCATCATGGTCGAGATAAAGTGTGGCAATTACCCCAGCTTTTAGCGTTGACCCTATTAGACACGAGGATTGGGGCCTCGTATAGATCATTTCCGCGCAGAATCTTCTACCTAACAATATCCAGCGCACTCCTCAGGAATTGCCATCGTTCCATAAGAAAGTTCTCAGTAATGAGGGCCGTTTGGCGGACTTACGTGGTGATCGGCACGTGGCGTGCCGATACATTCCTCCTCGGGGAATCCGAAGGGCCCCCTTTTTCCCTTGGATAGCCGACAGCGTTGCAGGGTCTGATGTCAGCTTGGCTGGACGGAGTACTACGGGGTACAGAGTACGAGTGAGCCAGACATGTCTTGGGATTCTGCCGGGTACCCCAGATCGTCTACCGCGCTTGCACGTGAGACAGCTCTACGATGTATACAATAGTACTCCGTAAGCTGCAGTCAGTGAGAACGGGAAACGGTATTCGAAGAACATGCACTCGGTGTCGATCTGTATAACCACCATGAACAAGCAGAATCAGAAACATGTGAAACAAACGCATCCAGTACTCCAGACGGGGTCCCATATTAGATGGATGGACCCCTGAACCCCCAGTCATAGTGACAACAATGATAATGATGAGATGAGGGCAGCAGAACCCTGCCTTCCACAAACCTAAACCTAAACACAAGCACAACCAACATGGTACCCTACCGACCGTGTATGCCCCAACCGACAACAGCAGTTGCGCGAGAGCAAGAGCGAGCAAAACAACGCAAGCAAAGCAAAAGGTCATTACATCGTCATCAGTCTCCACCCGAGGATGTGATGGAGGACCCGCCGGAAAAGAGAGGATATAAGACAGATGCGAGCGGGACGGACAGACCCAGGCCTGGTCCCTGCATGGAAGAAAGGAACGGAGAGTCATTGAAAGAAGAAGAAAAGGAAAGACGATTTCACTTTAGGCGCTAGTTATCGGTGCCGACGCCCTTCTTTTTTGGCTGGATATGTTTTTGCCCGGGCGTGGTAGAATTCGACTTGGGACTCTCCGTGGACGCCTGCGGCGGCGGCGGCGGGGGCGCCATGCGCGTGGAGGCAGCCTCATGTTTCTCGGTGAGGAGGTTCTTGAGCCAGCGGTTCTCCATCTCGAGCTGGGCGACGCGGGCCTCGAGCGAGGCGTTTTTCTCGGTGGTCTCGCGGACGGTGCGTTCGAGGGCCTGCTCGCGCTGCTTCTTCTTCATGCGGAAGCGGGCGCTGGCGGCCGTGTTGCGGCGGCGGCGGTCCTCCTCGGCGGCGCGGCGGCCGTGCTCCTCCTGGTTGAGGGCCGAGGCGATGTGGTCGCCGGGGATGGCGGTGCTGTACTTGGTGTTGCCGATCTGGCCGTTGGGCGGCGAGATGGACGACGACACGTCCGAGGGCGTCAGGGCCCCCGGGGCGTGGCCCAGGTCATCCGGGGGGCCGTACGAGATGGGTGGGTAGATCGGATGTGCTGAGTAGGAGATCATCTGATCGGGTAGCGAGTAGTTGATGGATTTGTCTGCTGTGGTGGTGTAAGTATATGAGGACATAAGTAGATGTATGTGTGTAGGGTATAGGGTATAGGGGTGTTAGAAAGGACGCCAGAGCCAAAGCCAAAGCCAAATGAGTGATAAGAGATAGCAGCAGGGCCAGGGTCCTTTAGAGGGCTGAGCTGATGATGCACCGGATAAGGGACCGACATGGACAGGGTTGCCGACGGTGTCATTGGTGTGCTGGATTGCGTGCTCGCAGGAGCTTAAGCCAAACGTGGGATTCACACGAGACTGGTCAACTCGCACAGGGCAGCTGAAAAAGAAAACAGGTTGACCAGTATAAAGCTGCAGCAATGGCAAAAGCAGTGGCCTGGATGAGTGGAGAGAATGGTTGTATTCTCTGTCTCTTCTTCCACGAGGCATGAGATGTTCGATGTTCTCGACAGTCACAATCACAGTCACACAGTCACAGTCGGATCTCCAACCAACCCAGCCAAGAACCATGCAGACAGGTCTCAAATGGAAGCTTTCCCCAGAAACTCCCGGTCCTCGTGGTAAATGGAGGTGACCGTTTGCCGAGGAGCCACAATTAAGACATGAACCAGGGAGGCCGGCAATGGCGCAAGCGATGCAACAACGCGAATCATCACGGGTAGGGTAGGACATAGAACAGCTAGAAAAACACTTACCATAGGGATAACCGCGCACATCGATGGGACTGCGTTCGTCCTCGATGCTGTCGTAGGAGCTGACGGACAAGCCGCCCATGCCTTCGGTCTGGTCGTAGTCCATGTTGAGGTTCTGGAAGGACGCCAGGCCGGCGGTGTCGGCATCAAAAGAATAATGGCGACTCTTGGCTATGTTGGGATCGTGGCGAGAGAGAAGGAAATTGAAATTCTCCAGCCTGTCGAAGCTCGAGGCTGCCTGACGAGCGACGTGCTCATCTGACATGATGGCGGCGACGGGGTCGGCGCTTCTTTTGAGATATTTTTTTTCCTCTTTTTTTTTTTTATTTGTCTCTCTTCTTTTTTTTTAATAAGGTTTCATATAATTGGATTTTACCCAAATCGAAATGGTTCCTGGACTGGGAAAGGTGTGTTTATTTGGGGGGAAGTCTTGGGAGGAGGTGCAAGAACCGGGAGTCGATGATGCCAGAGTCCACTCGGAAGATGAGATGTCGAACCCCAGATCAGCTGCTTGGGGGCGAAGGAGGGGGGGGGAACAAAGGGGGAAGCTTGGACGCAAGCAGCCGAACAAGAATAAGAATAAGAATAATAAAATAATAATAATATGCACGATGAGAAGGCACTTCGAGCAGAAAAGAATCAGAATTGGTCGAGTGCGAAGAAAGCAGTTATGAGTTCACTTCATCGCAGTCGCATAGCGCGGGACGGACAGCCACGTAACGCAGGAAGCAGATGGAGATGGATGGATGGTATGGTACGGGTAATTTAATCCAGATTAATGAAGCTGATACGGGCGAGGAACGAAAATGACAATAATAAAAAAAAGACAATAAGAATGGATGAAGCCCAGGGGAAGCGTTCTGGGGTAGCGAGAGAGCCAGCAGCAACTAAGCAAGCACAATCACCACAATCACCACCACGAAATGGACAGAGAAAGGATCGTCTGGCGCCTGTCCCAGGCTAGCGGATGATCTGATAGAATGGAGAAATGTCGTGATCGCGTCTTCTGGTTCGTCCGTGGCCCGCCGCCGAGATTCCAGCCGATTTCACCGCTTCTTGAGGGACCAGAAGATCGGAGAGGAGGAGAGGGAGGATAGAGATGTGGAGAGAGAATAAGTATAAAGCAATCGATTCCCAGGGAGCAAATCATAAAAGACTGACTATGAACTGGTCAAGAAGAACAAGAATGAGGAGTTCTGGCGGCTAGAAAAGGAGGCAGACGGAACACATCCCCGGTACCTGACCATACGGTATCACTCTCGTACCAGACCCCTGTTTGCCCCATTTCCCCTGGTGCCCTCCCTGTATTGACCCGGTATGGGCGTCGTCATGGGGAAGATCCAATGTACATCATCTCGCTTTTCGATCGTGTCGTGAGATGAGCTCCGTTTCATCCTCTCCGAATGACGCGGTCCCTCGCCCTCCTCGTCCGCCAAAGGATCTCTCGAAGCTTGGCAGTCGTCTCCTGAATCCACCATTACTTACTGTACTCGGGTACTGTACGTACTTTGGTCCCTGAAGACGTTCAAAAGGACACCCGAGCCTCCTCTCCTCGCAGGCGCATTAATATCCCCGTGGCTCCTCCGTTACATCCACATCCACATCCACACACGTCCATACCTTCCGCCGGCCATGTCCCGAACAGGTGCATCTCTTCGCACTTTACTTCTTAACTTTTCCGATCGCTCATGGTTTCATGGTTTTATGTGGACTTCTACCTGATCCGCTCCAACATGGCGTGCTTTTACGGAGTACATATTGCAACTGACTATACCCTCCCGCCCAACATGGTGTACGCCCGTGTCCTGTCATTGCATCCCCGTTACCCACCGTGCCCATCATTCTCCCGTCCGACTTCTGATTCGATCGTACTGTTCCTGTCGGCGGTGGCCAATTGATCATCCTCGGGCTGTCCTTGGTTCGCCGCTGTAATTGGCACCTCCCACGTGCGGAGTCTCGTCGATAACCTAGGTCTAACTAGTTAGTCGGTTCGCTTTTATTCTGGGATGCCATGCTGTCGGAATGTTTATTGTATATGTAGTCTATTCTATCGGTAGCCTCCGCGTTTGTATGCACGCAGCATGGATCGTCCGGATGTATACCTACGTACTTCATGGGTCGAATTGGTACTACGTATTGTGGCGCCCAGTCTAGCCCTGTCAACGCTCCATCCTGGCTTGACCGAACAGGATGGCCTGCCGCAGAGGACGCACTGAATGGCGCCGTCGGGATGACGGTAAACCGTGCAGGGATGGCGTGATCCAAGCTTGTCTGGTTGCAGAATGCCAGTCATCCTGGGCACTACCATCCCCCACGAAAAGGAACGTCTGACCAGCTAACTAGTACTGTAGTTTCTGTACTTACTTGCTCTGTGCCTACTTGGTTTATCCATCTTCTGTCGAACTAACTACCCAGCTATATGTAGAGCAATTCGATCCTGATGATGCGGTTGAGATCAATGCAATTGACCGATGTCGAAAGGCCTTCATCAGATGCTTACTCACAGGTACGTACCAAGCTCTTAGGTGCTCAACGACTAGCAAAAGAAGCTTCCTGGCATCTCGGCTGGTGGACGTCTCTCCATCTCCCTTATCGCCTCTTTCGTTATGAATTTTTCTTGTCTCAGTCTGATCCTCTCGTTTGCTCCCACAACGTCTAACACGAATCCGACAGTTTGAAATGTGACCTATCTCCACGAGCAGCCAAACGCCCTCGATCAGGAAACCGCCCCGTATTAGAGATCCCCAATTCGATGGAATGAGATCTGATACAATGAGTTGGACATACTGATGCGGAAGAGCAATGACTTTGAATTGTCCAACCTTACAAGTCACTGCGATGTACAAGAGTTGTTGAGCTGGCCACCGTGTTTTGCCTTCCATCCATAGAAGTGGCGAGCTGTCAAATGGAAGCGAGCGCGATGGACCATACTGACCGGGTTAGGGTTTGTTTGTTCATCCCACTGAGGCATGCTGTGCATGGACATGGTACTGATATCGGGGCTCATAGACCAAGCCTAGAGGTCAATAGTCTTCTGGTTCCTGGATGTGTCGTTGAGAACCAGATATATATCGGCCATATCCAGTCCAACACCCTACCTGCAATCCATACCCATATCCATTCCATAAACCATCATATTCAAGGATCATGCGAATCGCCCATCTCCTAAAGACCAGACCTCCCCGTAAATTATCTCCGACGACAGCATAAAATCCGTGTTCTCGGAGCGGAACTCCTAGAAGCCGATGTGCCGACACCATCATATTAATAATCCTGTCCTCGGTTGGCCACAAAAATTTCCCCTCCAGAAGACGGTCTGGACGCTGGAGGATCTTTTTTTTTTTTTAGACTCATCCGATCTGGATCGCTTCGGATCATATAGGGAATCCCATCCCCAAAGTCGATCGGTCTGTCCGCCTGGAGACTGCCTCTCTGTTGTCGGTTTCCCCGGATATACGGCAAGCGACAGCTCCTCCTGAACGGGGCTTCTGCCCAATCGACGATTTGCCCCAGTGGCGTCTGGCTCCACGACACTTCGTCTTGCGGTTGTCTCGCCTTGTGCTGACCAGCATTTACGGAGTATTGATTACTACTCCTTTCTTCTATTATCGATTTATTATTGATTAGGGACATACATCCATCTCTTTGCATTCGCATCCGCCAAGACTACGTCATCCAATCATCGCCTCGTGCTAGTCCTTCGCCCAAAAGGGTAGGTGACCTACCAAGAGGCTATCACTCTTCAGTCCCTATGATCCAGCAGACAACGCGCCAGATGGGCTTTTCTTGCTCGATATTCTAACAGTCCGTCAGCTCGTGACTTGGAAGACCATGCAGCACGCAGCTTTGGGGCCGAGGGGCAACTATAGCACCACCAAGAAACGCATGCCGCTGGTAAGAACCGCCCTCATTCTTCCATATGACATGTAGTAAGACTGTTCTAGGCGTGTGAGGCCTGCTACCGGAAGAAGATCAAATGCGAGTTTGAAGGTGCCAATACCACCTGTATCCACTGTATGCGCCGTAATACAACATGCAGATTTTCCTCGCGGAAGGAGAAACGCGAAGCCCTGAAAAGGTGAGATTTGTTGTTCACCATTCTCATCCTCTCTTATTCCGGCGGTACTGATATCTCTTAGAACCCACTATGTCAAGAATCTAGAGGATCGTCTGCACAAGATGGAAACCTTGCTCAAAGCAGCTGGCCTGATCAGCGAGGATACCATAGCCCGTGACGACTTCGGTGAAGAAGATGAGCATCTTGACGACGAGAGCGATGACGACGAACGTTATGACCCCTATCCAGAGCTCGGAAGAGAACCGGACTCCGCTTCAGTGGGTCAAGAATCAATTGATATTGTGGATACAGCACATGCTTCAAATCGAAACCCACCCGACCTTCTGGAGCGCAGGCGCTCCGAACCTTGCAGTAATATCATACAAGAACCTCATGTCTTTAGATGGGATAATAGAGAAGACTCCCGATACTACGGTAGGCTAATTGAAACCTCTCCCTTCCACTCCAAAGGCTCACATCCGCAGGACGGGCGTCATCCTTGTCCATATTATCCCGCGAGGGCATCGAATGGATCAAGAACAAGACCGGGGAAGTCAAATTCCTCAACCTAATATTCTCAAGCACGAACCGAGATACCCCGTGGGACTACTGGCGACCGGATGTGTTCCACGATGTGTTTGCTTCCCGTGTCTTCAAAGCCCTCCCCCCTAGGGCTGAAGTGTTCACCCTGCTTCGGCAGTATTTCCGCACGGTGAACCGGGTATTCCCCCTCTACCACGAGGAGACATTCATGCGGCTAGTCGAATGGCAATACACGCAACAAACCTGTGACGACGCCGCTCGATGGGCCAGCATCAACATCCTCCTCGCGCTGGCGTACGAGTACCGATATTCCAACAGTCAAAAGTCCGAACGAGACCGCGAGAGAGCCTGGCTATATTTCAAGAATGCCATGTCGGTCTTCACGGAGCTCACATTGCGGAGAACCGATCTCCTAAGCGTCCAGGCTCTCCTCGGGATGGCTGTCTTTCTTCGAGGGAACTCCGGGACCCAGTCAGCCCTGCCTCTCATCACTGCCGCAATACGCACATGCCACCGAATGGGCCTGCACCGCAACATCCCCAGGCCGTATCTCTCGGCGGTTGAGCAGGAGCAGAGAAAACGCGTGTTCTGGGTTGCCTACGTGATGGACCAGAGGTGTGTCAGCATCAGGCTAATAAGGTCAATGATAAGCTAACCAGCCTTCAGTGCCTGCATCCGAGCGGGAAATGCGCCCACACAACACCCCGACGACCTCGACGTCGATCTGCCCGCCAAGCGCGCGGACGACGAGTTCATCATGGCCAACAATACCTCCTTTTTCTACCAGATGTGCCACATGGCGGTGATCAAGAGCCGGATATACAACAGGCTCTATGCGACCAAGGCTCTGCTCAACAAGTCCCCCTCGGAGGTTTTGGAGATTGTCCGGGAACTGCACCAGGACCTGGAAAAATGGAAAAGTGAAAGCGCATTCAGCCAAAGCATGGGCCAGCGAGGCCCGGGCGATGACTTTCTGGTCGGATTCGCTACCGCGGGCTTGCAGTGTCTCTACTACAATTCCTTGATCATAGTCCATCGGCTGCCGCAGATGATGAACTTTGCCTACATGCATCGTCTCGCAAATGGCTCGCGCATGCCGTTCGACTACAGGAGGATCATGCGTGAGGCGGTGGCCTCGACCGCCATCTGCGTCCAGGCGGCACGCGACACCCTCAAACTGGTGAACAACCTCCCGTGGGGGGATATCGCATGGATATGGTGAGTACATTAGAGACCGTTATGAGCCGTTATGGCTGGGAACGCGCTAACAACCCGCAGGTCCATGCTCTACTACGTCTTTCTCGCCGTGATGACCATCTTTGTGAACATCCTTCGAGACGCCAACCACCCCAAGGCCAAGGAGGACCTCCAGGCGCTCAACATGGCGGCCACCTTCTTTGCCACGCTCGTCCCCAGCGATGGGTCCTGCAACTACGCCCGCTTCATGACGAGGATGTGCGCCAACTTTGAGCGCGTGGCCCGCACCGTCCTCGAAAAGAACCAGAAGACCATCAAGTCCGACAAACCCACAGCTGCACACGAGTCCACCCCGGCCTCTTCCGGTGTCAACATCCCCCACCTGGAGGGTCTTCCTCGCATCAACTCCGCCGGCTACGTCGTCCCCGACGGCCTGAGCGACACAGACGACGACATGCCGACCAGGCCCGGCCCTCCGCAGACCCGCGCCGCAATCCCCCACCCACCGCAACCCGTCCCGCCCAACGCTACCCTCCAACCCCTCCCCCAGCATCAGCACCAGCAACAGCAACACCCCCTCGACCCCTACACAATGGACCCCATGTTCCCGATTTCCGTGACCGAGTCCTTCTCGCAGCCGGAACTCTGGCAGATCCCACTAACCGCGGAGTGGGAATTCGGCGGACAGTTCCTCGGCGGACTGTTCGGACAGAACCTGCCGTATTTCCAACAGGGGACCTTTGACCCGTCCGTTCCGCCTTCGACCATGCCGCCTGGTTCGGGTTCGGGTTCCATGCAGATGGGATACGGGTTTGGAAATGCGAATGCAAACCCGGATGCACAGGGCGGCAGCGAGCAGGGCGTTCCGCTGTGGCGGGGCGGATTTAACGCGTTCTATTGATGATGGATGTATAATGAGAATAATATAGCTAACGAGTGACGCGACATATTTGAGTGGCATAAGCAGATAAAGAGGTAGCCTAGTTGGGCTGACCGAATCTAGCCCGCGATAGACTGACATGGCTGCAGTCGAGGTTGCACAGACAATGACGTAGGAGCAAGAAACAACAAACATAAATATGTCCTAGTATCCCTGCCCTTTCTTTCCTCTTGTGTTCCCAGCATCCACTCCCTACAAACCCGATACGTGTTAAAGACCTACCTACCTATCTACATACCACCGTGATGGCCGAACCCAAAGATTCCCCCAGCGGCAGCAAATGCACTCTCGACACCACCCGCCCCGCAGACTACACCATGACCTTTACGCGGTACAAAGACCCCATCCCGGACGGCGTGCTCCACCTGGACACGAACGCCGATCTGCGCGCGGCGGTCGACTCCTTCCAGAAGGCCGGGACGGATACCTGCTTCGACGAGGTGAATGGCGGGTACTACATGCTCGCGACGGATGGGCGGGTGCTCGGCGTGGTTTCGGATGCGATGTGTGCGGAGCTGGATGCGCGGCAGGCGCATGTGGCGCGGTGGGTGGAGGAGAATGAGCGGCGCGAGAGGGAGGGGTTGGAACCTTTGGAGAGTTGCGGGTGTTGTGATGGGGAAGAGAAGAGGGAGGAAGTTGAGAAATAAGATTATGTCGGTGGAATGGACAGCTCGATGAAAGTCAGGTATCATATTCGCTAAACCCTAGTGGTATCCCAACGCCATACCCCGTACCCATCATATCAAAACACCGTCCCAGTAAGCATCTGCACGGCCTTACTCCAAACACCATCTCCCAGCGCCACGGCCTTCTTCCCTCCGAGCTCGTTGCGCAGGAGATCCTGCATCTCGTTCTCCGATGGCCCCTTGCTCACGCCGAAGCCGTAGACTTTGCTAGCAATCACGTCCGTCTCAAAGTCCATCGTGCCAATCTCCCCGGCGGTGCTGTTCTGCGTCACGCGCGTCTTGACTGCAAAGTCGACGTCGATTCGCTTGAACCCCGTGTTCTGGCCCTTCTTTGTGGGTTTAGGCGCAGCGACTGCTTCTAGCAGCGTGCACCTTGCTCGGAGCGAGAGTTGATCCTCGGCCTCGAGGAGCTTGAGCTTGGTCACGCCGCAGAACTCCAGCATGCGGGTTTCTTCCTCCAGGTTGAGCATGGTATTCCAGGCCTCCGATACGAAGCGCAAGAGCTGTCTTGGCGTCGTCGTGGACTGTTGGATCCCCGCCAGATGATGTTGCAATGCCTTCAGTACCAGCAAAGCAATCGGCGAGAGTTGCGAAGCACTATCAGACCGGGAGCGGAGCTCAATAGCTGTCTTCTGCTGGGTTGATGCTTTGCCACTGTGGACAGAGAATGATCTAGGGCTAAAGCTCAGTTGTAACTGATTCCGGTACGACATTGTCACCAACGGCCCTGTCGTAGAATTCGCAGTCGCCGAGACGATCGACCAGCCGGTTTGGCGCTCAATCTTGTCGACAGAAGCTAGAACAGGCGTTAGTGACGGACTCACAACAGGCTGCGATGTTGACTTACCCTTCAGCTCGTTGATCTCCTTCGCACTCCAACCCCGACACTCTTCTTTGACTCTTTCGGCTTCCTGGATCTGCGCCATGAACTCCGCCTTCAGTTCAGCCCCGGTCTCAATCGTGTCGGTCTTGTCCTGGACCTCGTTTTGCAACTCTTGTAACTGCCGCTTCTTCGCCGCAATCTCTTCCTCCACGCTAACGAGCTTCTCCCGCGCACTGCGCAGCTCGTCCTGGTCACAGTTCTCCATCTCGTCCGCAAGTTGCTGGAGGTTGGTCGCCTCTTGCTCGAGTGATGCATGCTTCTCGACGAGAGCGGGGACCGCTCCGTTAAGCAGGGCCTCGTGTTTCGCGAGAAGCGCCTCGTCGGCATTCATCTCTTCAACATGCCGGTTGAGGCCTTCCTTAAGCCCGTCCAGCAACTTCATGCGCCATTCGTACCACGTGGCTTTGCTGAGCAACCTAGCGTGAGTCTTCACATTGCGGAATTGATTGTCCATCAACAAACGGATGTCTGGCGGGGCAGTCATGTACTCTTTGAACAGAGGGGGATTATCCGCGTAGGTCTCGGTCTCGATAGACCGGATAATCTGCCGTCCTTCCGAAATGTAGGACTTCAGTTCCCGGCAGGACTATAACATATTAGCGAGCCTTACACATTCTCCAGGATAAAACTTACATGCTGATATAACTCGAGCATAGGAACGGTGCAAAAACCAGCAGCCACGCAGTCATCGAAATTCGCAGCACTAGTCTTGCTGTTCTCGCCGGAGAGTCTCGCCGCTCTCTTGGTCGCGCTATCAGGTGCCGTCGTATGCCGACGTTTCGTCGTAGTAAGCTCCATAAAATGGATATTGGTCATGTTCAGGAAGTCCTGCAGCTGTATAGGTTCAAACTCCGGTCCAGCTTGCTCAGCTGCTTCGGACTCGGGGGAAGCATTGGACAAAGCCGGTGCGTCTCCCATGACATCGTTTGCAGCGGAGCTGGGCGGTTTACCCAGAGGGGTCGTGCTGACCTTATCTGACTTCCGAGGAGACAGGTGGCCAACAGTCTCTTCTTTGCTGGGAGGCGCTGGAAGTCGGATACTCTTGACAGGACTGGCTTCGCGACCTTTCAGCCGCTTTGGCGTACTGTCGGCATCTTCTTCATCATCTTGGTCCAGCTCGATTGGGCGTTTACCGAGTACCCCTCGGGCAGCCCCGACGTGCAGGCTTTTTCGGCCGCGAAGTTTGTTCTTCTTGGGTGTGAGACTCGAGATCATGTCTTTTAAGCTCGCAGTGGCATCTCGTTCGCCCAATGGTGGTGGAATATGGCCATCCTCTCGGTTCTCCTCTTCTTCGCGCTCGCGGTCCACCTCCTCTTGTAGTTTGACAGGATCTTCAAACCGCACGCCTTGCTGACGTTCTTGCTGCGGCGTGAACTTGGGAACTTCGTCACCAATCGAGCGGCGTTTGTCAAGCATGGCAGCTACCTTGGGAGACCCCAGCCCTTCCTTGTCAATACCCAGCCCCGAAGATCGTCTCTTCTTATGAGGCTGTAAGACAAAGAGAGGTGCAGACTCGCCAGTTGTGCTGTTGCCAAAGAGACTTCTGCGGGCTGGGGACTTTCCATCAGTCGCAGACTCCTGACGCTCGGGTTGAAGATGTTTCCTAGGTGATGCACTCCGTGGCTTGCGGCTGCTTGATGACGGAGTCTTGTCAGAAGTAGTGAGGCGAGCGACTTGTGGGGTGAGTTGTGTGGGAGGAATGAGAGAGTTTTTCTTCGGAGACATCCGTGGTGTGGTCGAGGTGGGTGTTCCTGATGCGCCACGAAGGCTCGGCCTCGTACGTCGAGTCCGTACACTTGCAAGGCTAGGGCTGCCACTTTCGGAGGCAACAGCAGCGATGTGAAAGCCTTCGGGTGTCTTGGCAGGGGACGGCTGTACGCTAGCCTGGAAAGGAGAGCTGTCTAACTGGACAGCGGGTTGCTCAGTTTCCAGCTCCATTCTCTGTTCTTTGGGGTGGGAGTCCATCTCCGATGGCAAGATTCTGCCAATAGCGGCTGTGACTTCCATGCCCGCAGTCTGGTCGCCATCGTCCTCTGGCTCTGTCTGCTCGTGAACAGTTGGTAGGATCCCACCAACAGCGCCAGTGATTTCCATATCCTCCCCTTCTTGCATATCATCATCGGAACCTTGTTCTTGGATCTCTCGGACGGGAGCTTCTGCGGGCGTTTTCCCGTTCGCAGCATCGTTACCGGAAGATTTACTCAACACTCCGCCAACTACAGAGGTAAACTCCATAGTCATTTCTTCGTCTTCGTTCCCAGCTGTAGACTTTGCGGGAGAACCTTGTTGCGCGATACCCCCTACGACATTGGTGAACTCCATGGTCTGTTCGTCGTAGTTGCTTTCCGCACCAGACGACTTGCGGCGAACGGCACTTTGGCGACGGCTTGCGGGCTTGGATAAGATACGGCCGACAGCATTTGTAACCTCCATACTGAGGTCTTCGTCCCCATCGTCACTCATTGGGTCAGAGCCAACCGGATCTTCTGTCTGTTGGGGTGGGTGAACATTTTCCTGGTCGTGTCGAGCGCTGATGTCTTCCCAATCGAAGCTTTGCCTTTGTCCCTTCTTGATCCACGGCTGGAAAGCGCCAGTGATTTCTTGATCGGCTATCTCCATCGACATTTCACCATCCTCCTCATCGTCGATGCTTCGGGTTCCGGCTTCTCGAGCGGCCTGGCGAAGGGCCTCGTTCAGTCTGGCGCTGGAGCTTGTGTTCGTAGACGTGTCAGACTGCGCTGTCGCAGCAGACCGGACAGACATATCATCCATGCTCATTGCAGTGCTTTCGCCGTCAAAATCAGAAGCCGACGAGTTGTCATCATCATCGCCAGCAGCTGCCGAACCATGCAGACCGGTATCTTCACTGCCGTCGACAGAGCTTCCGCTAAAAGGGCTTGAAGACATCTCTTGCGACGATCCCATTGCGTTGTAGTTTCCAGAAGTCGCACGCTGTTGGAGCTGCTGCAAGTCGGGATACTGAACTGGAGAAAAGCCAATGTCCGACTCCGCGTATGGAGAGGACGGTGGTTCGTTCTGCTTCACATCGTCTTCGGGTTCCTTGTTCGCAGTGGTCAGAGACGACGCACGTCTGGTAGAGTTCGAGGCCGATGATGAGGTAGAGTCGTCCGGTATCTCAACGACGTTCCATGTATGGAGCGTCGCTTCGGGGGCGAACGATACTCGACGGTTCGCTTTGACAATTAGTTACGTCACCGCAGCATGATGAAAGAATCATACCCATGGATTTCCGGCGCGCTTCCCTCTGCTCCAAGATGGCCTTCCGCTCTCTTTCACGTCGTTCCTTTTCTTCGCGTTCTCGTGCGGCAGCCATCTCGTCGCGGATCGACGAGGCGTTGAAGCTGTCGAAAGGGTTGGATGGGTCTTCAGAGCCAGAGGCTGAGGGACGGGCCGGGGTATCAAAGTCAATCAGTAGACCCTCTTTCCCTTGTTCGTTGCCTTGGTTGTCTGCATATTGGGAGCCACGGGCCGGTGTACGTCGGCGCGTTTCTTCGAAAGAAGGAATATTTCGTACAGGCGACACGGGAACCGTAGGTTTGAGAATAGATTTCAGAGGGAAGGCTGCAGTAGACTATCGCGAACCGATGGTTTAGTCGTCAGGCCCAAGACGGATGGGGAAGTAGTGAACTACCTTGCGTCGATTGCCATTCGAGTCCTGGAGGGCATCTAAGCCACCAGGCCCTAAGCTCTTGCTACGGGATTTCTTATCCTTTGCGCTCGGTCTGGTGTGAGGCCCAGTCGGCTGGGCGGCGGCGATATCTGTTGTCGCATTCTCCTTATCGATCGCGGAGGTCAACTTGGATCGCGGGACATGGGCGATCGAGCGGCGAGATCGCGGGCGGGAGGACCCCGTGGAGTCACTTCGGGACGCCATGAGGGAAGGAAGGGAGAAACATAAGACAGAAGTTACAGCATTGAGAGTGTGATCTGTTGTCGGGCTCTGTATACAAACATAACAAAGCACTTAGCGCGTTTCCGCCCCGGGACGCCCGCTCATGTGATCGCCGGATGTAAACAAACCAAAAAAGCCCTAGCCGAGCCGCACCATACCACATGTGGACTAGCGCCGTAACCGCACACTCACCACCCAAATTATCCGCCATCAAAGAAGAAATCTTCCTCAACATCGACGTCGACCACCGCAGGCCTCCGACACCCCCCACTCGCGACGAATTTCCATCCCAGCTCGACTTCGCTTCCCCGTCGATCTGAATTCTCGCAACAATGGCGACCGAGTTGACCGTCCAGTCGGAACGTGCGTTCCAGAAGCAGCCTCACATCTTCAACAACCCCAAGACCCAGGCGAAGAGCAAGAAGGGTGCTCAGGGCCGCCGTTGGTACAAGGATGTTGGTCTTGGATTCCGTACCCCCAAGACCGCCATTGAGGGCTCTTACATCGGTATGCAGTGCCTACGTTGAATTCTGGCAGGATGCGATATCCGGCGGATGCGACGATGATCTGGGGCTGGAGATAAGAGAGCATTGTGCAATGCATTGGATGAACAGCGTCAATCTACGGCATTGATTTTGTGTGCGAACGAAAAGAGCAAATTTTTTCGCCGCAGGAGGCATGCCTGGTTTCTCCGCATCGCAAGACTTTTATCTCCAGAGTCCCGGATCGTCAACTACACTCTGTCGGTCTCATGGGACAAATCGCTGATATCGAACAGACAAGAAGTGCCCCTTCACTGGTATGGTCTCCATCCGTGGCCGTATCCTGACCGGCCGTGTCGTCTCCACCAAGATGCACCGTACCATCATCATCCGCCGTGAATACCTCCACTACGTCCCCAAGTACAACCGTTACGAGAAGAGACACAAGAACCTCGCCGCTCACGTCTCTCCCGCTTTCCGTGTTGAGGAGGGTGACTGGGTTACCGTCGGCCAGTGCCGTCCCCTGTCCAAGACTGTATGTGACTGCTGGATTTTTTGGTACTGGACGCGGCGTAAGGTCTGCCTTGGTCTTGTCATGGCCTCTGGCATATCCTAGCGAAGCTACAGTAGCCGAGGAATCTTCCGTATCTACGCTTCCCAGATCTAACATCACATAGGTCCGTTTCAACGTCCTCCGTGTCCTGCCCCGTACCGGCAAGGCCGTCAAGTCGTTCAACAAGTTCTAAGTGTGTCGATGGTGACGGGGGTGTTTCAAGAGGAAACTAAACCTGGGGCAGCGGCGTGACTGGATATAAGCGAACTAGTTTAACGGGTTGGGATTGTTTCACGATTTCATGTCCCACTACCCATGTGAGGAGATATCCAATGAAATTAAAAAAAGCTTTTTGATCTCTCTGTGATAGTATCTACCGTACAGAAATGGGGAACAGGTTACATGGATGTTGAGCTTTCGACTCCAGGTCATTTTTCCTTTTGTCTGACCATGTACTTCGTGCGTTGCGTTGATACATTGGCGTCTCACGAGTTCAGAGTCATAAGAATTGCATATCATGAACATGGCAATGAGAAGGTTCATGTCGCAGGAAAATGTCAGCGTGATCCCAACAGTTCTCTGATGCGCGCTCGGCCAATCTCAAACAAGTCCTGCGGCACCTGCTCGTCGTTTTCGCTAGTTTTGTCTTCATTTGTGTCGGAAATTGAGAGGCAGTCGATGTCGTCGTCAGCCGCACTGAGTCCTTGATGCACAGGTTCTTCAGGTGAACTTCTGGCCAAATGCTGGTCGACCCAGCTCTGCGTTCTCTGGTTGAAGATCTCGACAGACACAGTCGGATGTTGCGGGGAAGGCGAATCACTTCTGACGGTCCCAGAGGCGCCGCTGGAGATGCTCATGACTTCGTGGGAGTTATCATCCAGGACCTCGGGTTCTTCCTGCGCAGTGTCCATGGAGTGAACCAGAGGATTCTGACAACCTTGATACCCACGATCGATTCCCTCTTCGAACTTCCTCCACAGCCCATGTCGCTTCATTGTCCACGAGTATATGATCCCTTCGCCGACAAGAGGGGCGTATTCGTAGGGAATGTGAAGTAGGCAAAGCAGTCTCCCAATCAAGATTCCAGTGTCCATGTTCACTGCTCCGGGTCCTCTGGCTAGTTTACGCCGTAGCCCTCCGCGGATTCCTTGAGTGGCGGCAATCGTATCGAATTGCATCAGTTCAAGAATAGCTGGCCAGTCCTGAGCTATATGCATAAGGTCGCTAACTTTGAAGGAACAGATAATTGCAGAGGCAGGGATTTTCCACCAGACTAGGTATTCTCCCGTGCCATTGTAATACCCGTTAACTTTCAGGCTGATCCTGCGCATAAGATCTTTCGCGGAAAACACGGGGGACTCTGTGCCCAACTTGTTCGGGTCGATGATAGAGACAATCGCTGTATCTTTGCTTCTGATTCCTCGATGTAGAGGCGCCAACAAGGACATCATGGTCGAAATAAAGGGAGACGGGACTTTGTCGATGTGAACATGTCGGGACAGAAAGCTCTTAAATTCTTCCGCCGAGATATCGTTAGGCGAGAAATATTCAGCTTCGGCAGCGAGTCCAGAGAGATATAGCTTTCTGGTATTGACGCCTTGGGTGTCGACATTGGACCACCTGTAGAGAAGCGTGGGCAACTCGGTTCGCAAAGCGGCAGCAGAGGCGTCCTCTGACTCCAGCTGATGGAATGAACACCAGAGGCACTTTTTGCCACCTCCAGTGCAAAGCTTCTCTGGCTCACGACGCTTCGACGGGGGTAAATTATCGACCGGGAAGTTATCGGGGCGTTTCCTGGGAGAGCTTGAAGTCTGCTCTTCAGTCATTCCCTGCAACAGATTAGGCCAATCCTGTAGTATAAGAACGGGTACTCAGGTACTCACCACGACTTGCTGTTGCGAGAGTGTCAGTCTAGATGTCGGGGTGAATCTCGAAACATCGATGTCGTCCGCCGTCTTTCTTTCAAGACGGATACCTAGAGTTTCCGCAGCAATTTGAATTCTTTCGACGACAGAACCCCACTGTCCATTCATATCGAAGGGGGATAAGTGAACGTAGCCCCATATAGGGTCCCCTCTCGACCGCATGTCTGTCCATCGGGTGTCAAGTCTGCTTGATGGTACGCCGTTTGGAAATCCCCATGTATCAGGCTCCGTCTGAAATTCGAGATCGAATACTTGCTTATAGAGCGACATCTCCCTTTCGAAGAACCGAAATAGACAGCACAGGTACACCTTTTGTTCAGTGCCCCAGGAGACCTGGGGTTTCTTTGCCCGGAGATCAAGTGAAACCAAATCCATATTGCAAGGATGCGAGAGTAAGAAAGAATCTGGCTAAGGGATATGACCGAATGGGCTGAGAGAGAATGTTGGAAGAAGGAGACGAGAGTAGGAAAGAAAAGAGAGTTGTGAGGGGAGTGTTGGGAGAGTACAGGAAGAGGAGAGAAAGTAAGAGGTAGCTCCTAGAGGTTGTAAAGGCATTGTGTTATACATTGTGTCTGTTCGAGAGGCGAGATTGGCTCCGTTGAAGCGTAGACTCCGGTCAGTGTTGTCGTTCAACAGGGGCAGATAGTGAGGTAGGAAAGAAATTGGTCAGGATCTCTTATCATGGTCGCAGCACTGTTGGTACTGTGCAGAGTTGAATCTTTTGTATAGAAGATGATGACCTGAGCGGTTCATGGAGTACGAGTATAACTATATGAGAGACAGTAAAGGTATAAGATGGTAGAAGAGATTGATCTTATATAACAACAAACGATATGACATGAAGTGGTCATCTTCACTTTATGTAGAGTGATTGTAAATCTTGCTGGCTGTTCAATTCTGATGATACCGAGTATATATATTCTGTCTAGTCCAGCCAACCTGACGAAAAGAACGTTCGCTCCTAGGCGGCTCTTAAACAATACCGACGACAGATCGACTGTAGAGATCAGCCCAATGCAGACAGGTACTGGCATCGACACATCCAATTCAATTACGATCCGCACCGTTGGGAAATATGGACTGTGGGGAGCATCTCAATTTGCATTGTGTTCTAAAAAAAGGTCTGCAGTGCTCACCGGGTGTTTCAGCAACCACGAAACTAAGAGGGTCTAGACTAGCAAAACTTTGATTGAACCTTACGTACGCTTCATGATTAGGGGGTGGGATTGGCCTCGAGGTCTTCCTGGGGTTCCGACACGGCAGTTGACGGATAGAATCCTCTTGGTGAACAGAGCCCTCTCCGAGGGATGACCAATCCATCATCTGTGTTTCTGGTTGTGGCTGCTTACCGAGGCGGTACAATCCCTTGACGAAGGTTCGCCCGGTATGGTGAAAAAGCGCATGATATATCCGCAAAGCCTAGTGTTTCTTGACTCATGCACACGGACCGGGAGTTGGCGATTCGGCACCCTCCAACCGTCCCGGTTCATCAAGGGGCACAGACAGAGGCACTAACAATGGCATGGTGGAGACGACAAGTCTGGGCGGGAAAAGGGTCTGCCATGGACGGACGGTGGTCCGAGAAGAGCGGTTCGTTCGGTGGGAGGAGCTGAATTCGGAGGGCATCCCGACGTGGCGTTCCTGACGAGAAACCCTAACACACCGAGAGGACAGTGTGGTCGTCCTAGTCGGTCGAAAGAAAAGAGCTGTCATCTCGCGTGGCATGCAAGGAGAAGGAATGGAAAATGTCCGATCGGATCCGATCGGGCATGTGGGGGTTGTGAGACGACGATCAGGGGGTCTACGAGTGATGTTGACGAGCATCTTGGTCGTTCATTCTCTATGTATTATAGATGTCTAGCTATGCATTCTTCTAGGTGAAGACCTTTGATGCTATTGTTGAGATTGATAGAATCTGTATGATTAAGGTGGTGGATCCGTCGGGCGCCGGCAGGTTCTGCTTCCGAGATCTCCTAGTGAGAAAGGCTTAGCCAGAATCACTTCATGCAGTCCATCCAACTTATGCACGCCGTCTGATTTCTCTCTTTTCTTTTCTTTTTTGCCTCTTCTTTCTTTCTTTCGCTTCTCCTCTCGACCCTGTCCGTGCCATTGGCTCCGTGGGAAATCGTCGAATCCCCGTCGCCTCTCTCCTCTTTCCCTATCATCTTCCCCCTCCTAATCTCTCTCCTTCATCGCACTGCGCAGTGCTTATTCCGTTCTGCTTACACTCGACCGGTCCCTCCGGACTCTTCCGCTTTCTTTATTTCCGACGTCCATTGTCTCGCGCTTTCTCGATCCCCAGCGCATGGGCTTGTCCTGATAAGCACAGCGTGCGGGTGATTCATCCACCATCACCACCCTATCTTCTCTTCGACCGCCCTCCACTCTCCTTCTCTAGAACCATGAATATCCTTGCATTCAGCCTGCTTCGATACCATTAGACTCGCTCGTGCGATGGATGCCAAGGACCCTCCCCCGTCAACGGCGGCCTCGACATTCTTCGATCCCGACCAGTTGCACCTCCACCACCATCACCACCCTCAGCACGTCTATCCCATGCAGCCCGCGCCTGCACCATGGCCCTCCGCTCCCCCACCTCCTCAGATAGATGCTTATCCCTATAATCCTCAACAAATTAATCCTAATTACCCGTCGCATCTGCCGCCGCAACCCTATCCGACCCCCGCGCCCTCGAACTCGCCGTCCGTCTCTCTCCCGTCGCGTACCTTACCCTATGTGGCCGACACCAATCCCCATCCTGAGCCCGCACCACCACCTCCCGAGGTCGTCGAACCCACCCGTCCAGATGCCGGTAAGAATAGCGTGTCCAAGTTGCGCAAACCGCGCAAGGCCAATAATGGCCCGGGGGGTCGGTCCACGCTGTTCTGGGTGCATACCGACCCGCAGTCCGTGTCGGAGGGGACGCGAGAGGAAACCTTAAAGCGCATTCGTTCACATGTCATGTCGGAGCATAATCGAAAGAAGCGCATGGAAAACACCAAACGGTACAACAAAGGGAAAACGTGGAAGCATCTGGCTTTCCAGCCGGTCGAGACCGCCGCTTCCAGTGCGGCGGCCCCCACGACCTCCACGACCGCACCCTCTCATCGATCACCGTCGAAAACCGCCTCCCCCAAGAGTCGAATATCTTCCGACTCTTCCCCATCCTCGTCGCCAGAGGAGGTGAAGCGGGAAAGCCCGCAACAGGCTATTGCCGCCGTTTCCGATACTCGGGTTGTCGCGTACCCTGCATCTGTCACCACAGCAGACGGGTATGGCGGGAGCCCGCCATTCCCAGCCTTATGTCGTGGAGACCGCGCAGAGCATGTCTCCATACGCGTATCTGGGTCCTGGAGGCAAGGATCCCATTTAGCGTGGATGCACACGCCCGCTGGACCCGATCGCATTGATGCCGTCATTTTGGCAGGCACTTGTAAGCATCCGGTTCCTCTTTTATGGGTACTTAGCCAGCACTGACCATGTTTCATTTAAGTCCCTCCTATGGACTTTGACCAATCCAGGGCTTATCCATTTGCAACCGACGCTACCGGAACAGAAAACTCCCAATCCTCACTGGTCGTCCTTAGTCCAGCATGACCCGGCATGTCTCCAGGCTACAATCTGCGTCGCTGCGACGAACACTGCCTTGACTGTGGGAGAATTCCCCCTCAGGTCTGAGAAGCAAAGCTCGAGTCTACTTCTTCTCGATACCTTCCACCACCGCGGGGAGACCATCCGACTGGTCAACGAGGGCCTGTCGAGTCCTCCCAAAGCGTCTAGTGATGAATTGATCGCGGCTGTTTCTATCTTACTCACGATCGAGGTATGCATGTCCACCGGTCAAACGAGGCGTCCATTATTGACGAGTATAGATTGCGTCTGGAAATCCCGATTACCTCAAAGTCCACCTTGCCGGGTTAAGGCAGATGGTCTCCATGCGCAACAGCTTCGCCGACGTGCCTCCAGACGTTCGGTTCCAGATCTCCTGGTGAGCCTGACCGCAGGAAAAGCAACAACGACATGCTAACATCAGCAGGACCGATATCCGCGTCGCGTGCATGGCATTTACAAAACCGATCTTCCCTTTTGTCCGATACGTCCGTCCCACCCATTTCACGATCCTCCCTCCTCACAACGACTTTGCGCATACGGCTTCTGGTCTGATCGACTTGATCAAAATCCCCGGCATCCTCGGCGATGCCATGTCGAAGATCGTCTTCGACCTGCGCGAGCTCGTCTGGTACGCCGAGTGGATCAAGGGGAGCGTGCCGTACCAGGAATTCGACGACGAGACGGAGCTCTACTTCAACACGGAAGTGCTCTATACCGAGTACGCCCTCCACACGGACCGGTATACGGAGACGGGGGCCGCGAAGAACGACGCCACCATCGAGGGCTGCGTCCGCCTTGGGTGTCTTCTCTTCCACAACTCGGTCATCTGGGACTTTTACCCACAGATCGCGCCGGTGTTCCCCAAGCCCATCATCGCGCTGCGGAAGGCGCTGGAGACGACCCTCCCCGCGGGCTACTTCCGCCACTGCGAGGACCTGCTGATCTGGCTGCTGTTTGTCGGGTCGTGCAGCTCGGGACTGCTGCCGGATCGGGCGTTCTTCGTCGCGGAGCTGGCGTCCGCGGTACGGCGGCAAGGGGTGGGTTCGTGGCAGGCGCTGCGCGCGCTGCTGATGAACTTTTTCTACGTGGATCGCGTGTACCTGAGTCCGCTGCGGGGGCTCTGGGATGAGCTGCATCAGTCGGTCGTGTATGCGGCATGACTGTCTACTGTATAATGAGCTATGCTATGATGAGATATGAGTATATACCGTGTACCTACGAGTACCGTTGTCTACAGCTAGTAGGATCGTAAGAAGTAGTAGGGAGTACCTCTGGTTCCACCGGGATCAGTTTCATGATAAGACAAGACGCCGTCAGACCCACGAGTAGCACACGTGCATACGGAGTACGGAGTAGACGGTGATAGCTGGGAAGATAGCTAACTATAGGAGCAAGGAATTCCGAGAAAAACCCGCCCGAGCAACCCCCGAGCTATACCCACCCTGAGCCACCGAGTGATTTCCGAAGTATGCGTGGGACTACTAATAGGGGTCTCTTCCTCTTCTCTGAAAATTTGCATTGCTCTCACCACCCTGCCTCAATGGCTTGCTAACCACGGAATATCATGGCTCCATCAGCCCTCAGCCATCTGCTATACTACAAACTAATGCTTCATACATGGCAGCACTAACCTACAGTGTCTCCCTCAAGCCTCCCTCAAGTACTTCATACTCACCTAAGGTACGTTATCCCATACTAGTAATGATGAAGGCTACAACATGGAAGAACTCGAGCAAACTCATTAGACTAGATACAAAGACTTCTCCCCCTATTGTCCCGAGGACAACATCACCCCTCCATTACGCAAGTCTCGGAATATTACTGTACTGACAAAAGAAACAAGCAGATCAAAAAAAGAAACCACAAAAGCAATATGTCACAAGACCATCTATACCTGCTGCAGGTACAGGTACAGGCACGCGGCACGCAACCCGACCCGACCCGACCCTCCGAACGACGCATCCACCCAAAAGACAGACACGCCCTCGCCCAGCAATGATCTTACAAGAATGGGTATCTGAAACGATCAACTCTTCTTGCGACGGCGGCCATTCTACGACACCACCATCGACCCAACCCCAGCCCCAACTTTTGCAAAGGCTTAGGCCTGCTCGCGCTCGGTCTTGCGAGAGCGCGCAGTCGGCGACCAGGGGAAGTGGGCGACGGGGATGATGAAGAAGCTGTTGGTGTTGTCGGCGATACCGGCGAGGGCGTTGTACCAGGCGGTGAAGGCGGCGAGCAGGCCGAAGAAGCCGCCGGCCTTGATGACGGGCGGGTTGGGCTTGCCCTCGGAGTTGCGGTGGATGTAGCCGATACCGAGCAGCAGGAAGGTCAGGTCGAGGAAGAAGAAGAGCAGGAAGAAGGCCACGGTGGAGCGCAGGGTGCAGAAGAGCAGGATCGTGGTGAAGATGAACCAGCCCTGGACAAGTTAGTGTCTGGGAAGAGAGAGGTAAGTGGGGGAGGGGGCGCTTACGAAGAGGAACAGGCCGAAGGAGTTATCGAACATGGCGGCGCCGCCGGCTTCTTCGATGGTCGAGGCAATCTCGAATCCACCGGGGGTCAGGACGATGGCAAAGGACAGCCAGAAGCCGCCGTACGAGGACAGGGCGGTGGCACCAAAGGTGTTGCCGACGGCCATTTCCCTGTGATACATTAACATTAGGCCCCCGCGCGTCATTTAACGGGACGCAAGGAGACGGGACTTACCACATGCCGGCGAGCAGCTGGACGAGACCGCCGTAGCCAAAGGCGAGGGCGACGACGATGTTAGGCTCGGTGATGTCGCGGGCGCCCATGTTGATGGCGCTCAGGACGAAGGTGGTGAGAGCGAAAGCGCAGAGGCCGAGCGGCGCGGGATTGCCGAACTTGCGGTGCTCGACGGACTTGTACAGACCGGGCTGGAACTCACCACCAAAGGGGCGCAGGTTGGCCTCCTTGGTGTTAACGTGGGAGAGCGGCCCGTAGCCGAAGCGGGCGGCCGCTCTGGCAGTCTCCTCCGCAGTCAACTGGGGGGTGATGGGGGCGCCGCCGTTGAGGCCATTGCTGGGGGCCTCGGGGGCAGGACTGACCTCCTTTTCGAGGGCGGCGTTGTTGTGTTCGGCCGACATTTTTTAGGGTTTGGCTCTTAGGTGATCGCATCAATTCAATAG
>NT_165928.1:273179-287715 GCF_000149615.1 Aspergillus terreus NIH2624 | reverse complement strand
GTATTAATAAAAGAGTCTCTCAGCATTCTAGCTGAATACTATGCACTGGACTGTCTCTTCTGGGGAAATCCTCTCAGCATGGAACGCGGTCTGGTTGGTCTAAGGATGAATGGAAGTTGTCCATCCGTCCATCCATCTTTTTTTTTATTCGATTTTATTTCTTTTATTTTATTTTTATTTTGATTTGGATTCTTCCACCCCGGGGGTGGGTCTAGTACCTGTATTACATATTACATACATTACCCTAGGTATGTAGGTGATCAAGCTGTCTAGAGTGTACTCCTAGGAAGAGACATGATTAGATGTTCATCTACTTATTATGAATATACAGCTGTGGAATAATAGATAGAATTAAATAATATAATATAACTACTCACATCCTCACAGTATGCTCCTACTCCAAGGTACCTGTACATAGGTACTGTCCGTATACGGCAATAGTCAATCCGACCCTTCCGCTGCGCTCAATTGCGGAGAAATCATGATGCATGCATGGATCCTGCTGACCAACCATCCAGTCAGGACCAGTCATGATGTTTTTGACTTCTCCCTGCGTCTCGGTTCGTTCTCTGTCAACTCCGAAACATCTGCGGTAAGGAGCTCTTCCTCCTCCTCCTCCGTCCGTCCATCCTCCCTCTGATCTACCGCGGGCCCCATAGGCTGAAGCTCTCGCCGTGTGGACACGGCTAATTCCAGGGCTAACCCGGAATCTGAATCATCCCCCCCCCCAAAACAACAACACCCGGCAATAGCAGCAACAAACTCCGTATCCACCGTCTCCAATTCTCCTGCACATCTTCTCGGACATCCCCCAAGCTCGAACGGGTAGTTCAGATGATCGGACGCAGATACCTGCCCCATAGTACCTGTACATATATTCAGACATACGGAGTATAATCCTAATTCCCGTGTTATTGCCGCAAGGATTCTGCTGCCAAGCCCTACATACCGACTCCATAACTGTCAAGAAAAGCCCCTCATGCTTGATCGCCAAAATATTCCTCGGCGGAAGAACGTGAGAAAACAATAGAGACTCACCTCCCCCGATGGAGTCCTCCGTCCAGCAGAGATTTCCCGCGGCGTGGCGGATTACGCACCAATGATTCACCTGGTCTGGCTAGTCTGTTTCGTGCTTGACCATCACCCATGGATGGTAATGAAGAACGAACCGCTCCACTTGGCTCTCCCGTGTTGACGCTGACCGTTCGCCCGCCCTTCGCCCGCCCCTGTCGGACCGTCTCCTTTTCTAGTCTCCTCCGAAGGACTAGACTACACGGAGTAGTAGGCTGTGGGCTGCTTCATACTCCGTATAGTAGGAGTACTGTACCCTCATGATTATCATCTGTCTTTACCAAGGCGTCCTCCGAACAAGCTCATCGTGGACCCATCGTCCACGGCTTATCATTATAAAACTCCTGACGCTTGACTCCCAGGGACATTCCAAGTGGATGTGCGGTCGGGGCGGAATCTCGCATTCAATCAAACAGACTGACAATCTCAACTGCCCCTGTCAGGGTGACACGCAAAGGTCTCGTCCTACCGACGCCGCCAATGAGACCGTCCATGCAATGGCATCGAGGAGCTGTCCGGTAGTACACCGTCTGATCTACATTTTGATGTCTTAGTCGTCGAGTATTGTACTTCTGTCGGGTTTCTCCAGCAACCAGGCAAGAGTCTAGCCCTCATTGCATGTACGGAATGTACTGTACTATTTCGTGCAGTGCAGTTGATTTGCCGCTACACGGAGTACTCCGTACTCCATACTTCGACTGTGCACAGATGTAGCATGTCTACTGTCAATTCCATCTCTGTAATCCTGCAATCAATCCGATACAACCCGATGGAACAGGTGGCGCCCATCGGACGGCTCTAGATCGAGACAGCTGTCCCACGACGCTTTTGCCAGATCCGGACTTGGTCGGCGGCCGTGTGCGCCCAGAAGGATTTCGGTCAACCTGAGGACATCCCCTGCTGCAGGTCATACCAGTCTGGATTGATGTCGATTCTCGGACTAATTTAAGCTGCAGGTATAGTTGCGTCGCGCGGCCTCTTGATTGGCACCCGGAGCTCCTCTTGTTTTCTCCCGGGTGGAACGCCTCGTGTTGGGTCTTTCGATTAGTCAATCAATACCGCGTAGTTATGTACTGCTCCGGAGAGCCTCGGTCTTGGTTGGTGGTGTGCTCCATTTGGCTCCATTTAGGCGTGGACGAAATCCTGTCTGACACAAATCTTAATTCCCAACATTATTCATCGAAATATTAGCCTAATCTCAGTCGTCTGCAGGCTTACAACACAGTCACTAATTATGTACTACCGCTACCACTGTGATGTTGACTGGTGTCGATAATATAAGCCCTTCCACCCGCAGGCCAAGGTTCCTGCCGCCACCGCCTTCACCTCACCATTTCTTGACGCCCCCTTGGCAGAATCCTTCGTACAGCCACCAGCTCTTGGCCCTGTTTCCAAGACTGAGCATAGGCGAGGTCCTGTTGGGACCGGCCGGAAGCGCGGATGTACGGAGCATGGCGACACGGCATCCACAAAGTCGACCTATTTACCGTGCCCTCGTTGCAGATCCTCCATCACCAGAGCTGTACGCCGTAGATCGTGGGGAAGAGATTCATCATGGGGACCAATTTTGGACCAAATGCTTCCTCCCCGAACACCGCAGCCATGATGTAATGCGGTGAGCGCAGTCGCGGCTTAGGTTCGATCTACAGTATCCCGAGGTTATATCCCCAGCTCCGTTTCTCCGGATCGAAGGATTAAGGCTGCTGGACTGACGACTCCACGTGGAGATGATCGAAGTTTCCTGGACCCTTCTTTCGATTGCATTGCATTGTCCTCGGTACCGGTCATCTAGCTCGCTGATCCTGTTCTGACTCGTTACAGTATTGAAGTCTGCAGCTGGTCCTGACGACAGGCCAAGCTGATCCTCCCCGCGAGTGATGTGATCGCACTCACCTACCTCCTCGACAACACAAAGCCACTGAAGATTGATGCCTGCAGTCACAAGACGAAAGGGATCGACAGCCCTATTTGGTCTTCCATCGTCTCTCGGCGGGTGTAGATGCATCTCAACTGGTGTAGGTACGGATTACCCACCGGGTAAACATGAAAGCTAGGCGTGAAATTCCCGTACGTACGCTCTCCATAGGAACCCAATTTCAATAGTCGAAATATATCCTGGCAGAGGCACGTGGTCCACTCCCACCAGCCCGGCACCGACGGAGTGCAGATTCGCCTCCCTCCAACCACGGAGCCATCTGGAGTCGGGATCTGGGGAACGTCTGGAGCCCCAGCGGACCCTGTCCAATTTCGTTTGTGCAGAATCCGGCCGCGTTGGGGAAGAGACCAGGCTGGGCGGGCTCCAGTTCCAAGGCCGGGTGCTCGGTTCGGGGCAGCGGGATCTCTACAGTAGGCAGGAGGAGGTATTGTGCTGGTCCACTGGACGGTCAGTGTCTTCCATTCTTTCAGGTATTCGATAGTCTAGTTCCTTGGGTTTGCTGCCTGTGGTCCTGGCGTGCGGAGATGGCGGGGGGATTTGGTGATTGGCAGGTCGGTTCGTCGTGGGCGATCGTATGATGCTGGGCTCTTGCGCAACGCACCACTTGGAAAGCACGCGCTGGAATAGTGGAGATCAACATCAACTGGGACCAGCGGCGGACGTCGTCCGAGCTGGAGCTGTCAAATGATCCTGTCGGCAGTCGGTCGCTATTGAATTTCTCGTATATTATTCTAGCTCAAATAATACTGTCAGTGGCAAACGGCTGGGTGGCGCAATGGTAGCGCGCTAGTTTTCGGTACTAGCGGTTGCGGGTTCGAGTCCCGTCTCAGTCAATTTTTTTTTTTTTCGCTTTTCATACTAACTTATATGCAAGAATTCGAAATTTATCCCATTGTTGTCTTTGTTTTTTTATTTGGTGAGTTTAGTCCACATCCTTGGCAACGCCTGGTAACAGTATACTCACAGCAGACACACCATGTTCTGGCGATCCATACTGACCCTTAGGTGGGATATAGTCCACTCTATATATGATTGATCTGAACTGGTCCATGGTGTGCTTGGCTTGGTGTCAACATGGCAGAGCAGACTGAAAGGCAAAATGCAACAGTACTTGGCAGTTGCTGCTATATTAAGATTGGACACAGCAGGGGGACGAACTATCGCCGGCCGCCTCTTGATGAATGTTGTCCCAACGTCAACGTATATATATATAACATAGCTACTGCTCAAGATGTTAATGTCCAAACAACATTTACACTCCCTTTAACACTTCCTTTTGCACCCACCATGCTCAAAGCACTTTCTCTGCTTCTCCCTGGTCGCGGTTGTCAGCAATGCCTTCAACCACATCCCTGGAGCACAAGATTGACATCTTGGCCAGGCCAAGAGCAATGTCATCTCCGAAACAACCTTGATCTTTCCTGGCAGAAGCTACAGTTGTTGAGCCACTGGAAGATCTTCGTGGAATGAGGTCTTGTACGGAGTCTCACTGCTCCGATTAGAAACGTCCGACGTATCCATCAAACAAACAGATTCAATACGACTAACATAGCATATAGTGTATTCCAGAGATATGAGTTCCTTCCAATTCGCTAGTCAGGCTCTCGGAACCTTCCTGTCCAGGACTGGTAGTTCATCCAACATGAAGACGGTATAGAAACATGCACATGGACCTTAACACCACCGCAGATCATCTCCACCAGCTGACCATTCCATCCTGCAGCTGGCCCCGGTCCCCACGATCAGAAGTGCTAGTGCTGGAGTTTGGGACCCAGCGTTCGCGACTATCCATCATTCTACCTGTATGGTGCAGTGAGAGATTTCTCCATCTGTTCGTTGAGCCACGGTCACCGGAATCGTCGGGATTTAGTCTAGTGGAGAGGATCGACGCAGCAGAAGAGGCGAGAAAAAGCGGTCAAGCTGGATCCTCCATCGACACCAGCACAAATCCAACCTCAGGCGTTCTCTAGCTTCGCACCATCACGGCGCCAGGTTCTGGTGACGGGATTATTGGATGTTGGTGTGAGGGGAATACACTGTTCATGCTGATCACTCTCGGGCCCGCCAACAACCAATATGGAGGTTGTTGAATGTCCTTCTGTTCCACTGGAGCACCGCCGAACCTCTTCTGGAGCCATTCAGGTTTTCACGGTACGTCGGGTTTGTTCAGGACCTGGGGGAAGGCTTTTCAACCTCCCGTTGCTTACCCCAGTCTCCTACAGTAGCATTCTTTGCTTCGCTGCAGTCTCTTTGTAATCTGCCTTTCTATGCATGATCTTGTCCGTGTACCATGAGCAGTCCTTGAATATGGGACGCGTATCAACAATGATCAGTATGTCGTTTGTCGCGTTGAATCCAGAGCTGGCGCGAAAAAACCATCGAGGAAGTCAGCTTATACCCTCCTTCGGGCTGAACCGACGAATCTGCGGGGAAGCATCTGAATACTCAGCAGCATGGATAAGCCCGACAGTCCACAGGCATATATGCACATATGTGCGAGGTCAATCTGGCAGGCTTCTAGTCACGAAGGACTCACATCAAGGTCCAATATGTGACCCCAATCTCCATGACTGAAACTTGCATTCCCCAACCCACAGCATCGGCCGGTGGACGGTTGGAGATGCATCCATATCTCCCTGATAGCAGGCAAGTTGTCAGTCGTCTCCCGTGCGGGGGTGATAAGTCCTCCTCCTAGCGGCGGCCTAATCTATAGACCTGCTTCTTTGGGCGCGATCAACGTGCCGTGATAACCTTTTATCGTCGTTATCAACCGCCGTTGGCATTTCTCCAACGCCAGATCAAGGCGGCTGCGGCCGCCGGCAGTTCACTGCGCTCTTTGCCTGTCCATTGGCGGGATGTCGTCTTCGTCTACCAAGCCAGGACTTGTGACTTCCCTCTTAGCAATCCATGCGGTCTCCATGTTGCGGATTCGTTATCAGGATTGGGGTAGCTTCTGGAAGCTGTATCTTTGACTTATCAAAAGATGTAGAGATTTAAAGCGGGAGACCCCTCTCGCCAGGGTCTCAGCATGATTTTATAGCTACAGCTCCCGAATAGTGTCCTTATCACCATGGAAAAGTCGGAAACAACAGTCGATATTGAGGCGGAAAAGCCGAGTCCAGTCGCCTCGGACAAAGTCGATGCGGCGCTCGACTTCCTTCGCTCTGAGGAAACAGTCACCTTCTCGGAAGAAGAAGAGCGAAGGCTGATTCGCAAGGTCGACTGGATGATCGTTCCCATGATGTGGGCAGTGTACTACCTCCAGTATCAAGACAAGATCCTGAGTTCGTGGACTCTTCGTTCTCTTCCACAGTAGAAACTGACCAGCCCAGTCAACTATGCCTCCATCATGGGTTTCTTAGAAGACACAGGCATGCGGACGAATCAGTTCTCGAATCTCGCACTTGTCTTCTACGTGTCGTACCTCTTTTTCGAATTCCCAACCGGCTACCTGATGCAGCGGCTTCCGACGGCCAAGTACCTGGGCATGAACGGTAGGAGCCCCGAACGTCTGGGTTATACACGCATTGACGGCTCCAGTCACCCTCTGGGGTCTTTTGACCACCTTGAACTGCGTAGCGAAGAACTACCCCGGACTGATCGCCCTCCGCGTTCTCCTCGGCTGCTTCGAAAGCGCTGTCGCTCCCTCGTACGTCTTCCACGACCAGAAGCACCGCGCCGCTAACGCTGGCTAGATTGATCCTCATCACCTCCATGTGGTATAAACGAGACGGTATCGTCTGCCCCTCCCCCCGCCCTCCCGAGACCATCTAACCCGCGCAGAACAACCCAAACGCATCGGATTCTGGTACCTAGGCACAGGCACAGGCAGCATCATCGGCGCGCTCGTCGCCTACGGGCTCCTCTTCTACACGGGCGACGAGTTCCGCTCATGGCAGGTGATGTTCCTGATCTTCGGGCTGCTAACGATCGCGGTGGGCATCGCCGTGATGGTCTTCTTCCCGGACAACCCGATGAAGTCGCGGCTGAGCCACCGCGAGAAGCTGATCGCGGTGGAGCGGCTGCGGGCCAACCGCACAGGCATCGAGAACAAACAGTTCAAGCTCGCGCAATTCACGGAGGCGCTGCGCGACCCGCAGACATACCTGATCGCGGTGATCGTGACGGCGATGAACGTGCCCAACGGCGCCATCAGCAGCTTCTCCGCCCTCCTCATCAAGAGCTTCGGCTTCACCACCACCCAGACCCAGCTGCTGACCATCCCCGGCGGCGTCGTCAGCCTCCTCAGCATCTTCGCCGCCACCTACGCCGCCGGCCGCTTCGACCAGCGCTGTCTCTGTCTGGTCGCCGTGCTGGCGCTCGGCCTGCTCGGCGCCTGTCTCATGGCCTTTGCCCAGGGCCAGGCCGCCAAGCTCGCCGGCAACTACCTCACCAACTGCGTTGGCTCCGCCCTGCCCGTCATGTACTCCGTTGCCGGTGCTAATGTCGCCGGCCACACGAAGAAGGTCGCCATGAACGCTATCGTGCTGATGGCCTTTTGTCTGGGCAATATCCTCGGCCCGCTGACCTTCCGCACGGACGACGAGCCCGACTATATCCCCGCTAAGATCGCCATCGTCGCTACCGTCTCGGTGGCTATTGTTTTCGTGCTCATTCTCAAGGCCTACTACATGCGGGAGAACCGCAGGCGTGATGCCCTGGCCCAGGGTCTGGAGCACCAGGAGAACTCGGAGTTCCTGGATCTGACGGACAAGCAGAATCTGGAGTTTAGAGTAGGTGACCTTTGTTTCGGGTGGATTGAGTACTAACGGTTGCAGTACAAGCATTGAAGTTGCGGTGCTGTGGATAGTCTTTGATGTAGACCATCGACCGGCTCAAATAGGTTGCATTGCATACTGTTGTAGATATACCTAGGTACGCGGTAGCGAGTCCCTTACGATGAAATGAATTAAATCCAGTAATCGTCATTGCTCGTCACTCAATTACGGCAAAACAAATGGGTATTCAGCAAAAGCTAATGGTTCACGAACTACTCTCAAGTCTTCGCGCAGCGGCCTCCAGTTGCGCGTTAAACGACTTGATCTGGTTGAGGAGGCCACCCTGCGCTCCAGGTGCCCTGGAACTGACAGTCTCCGCCACGCTGCGGAGCATAAACTCCAGCCCTGCGGTGGGAGAAGGATCGTGCGAAGCGTTGTCATCCGGCTTCTGGCTGCGCTCCAAGGCCAGGTCCAGACTGTGGAGGGAGTTGTTGATGGTAGTGCGGGCCTGCAGTGATTAGCTGAGATGTACGTTCGGACGCTTGGTAGGTGCATACCATTCGGGTGTTTTCTTCCTCAGAGTGTTTTCGACGCACTGCGTCCATCTGCAGTGCAACTGCTTCTCTCTCTTTCCGGATCTGATACAGCCGGCTGCGCATGTCCATCATCTCGCGCTTGGCCTTCTTTAGCTTGACGCCCAGCACGAAATTGCTGTCGAGCATCTCGCTCAGCTCGAAAAGACGGCCCTCGAGTTCCGTGCCAAATGCTTCCACGGCTTTCTTCTTGCGCGTCCACTCGGCGCGTCGCGCGGCATTCGTCTCGTTTGTGATCCCGTTCTTCAAGGTAGTTAGGGTCTTCTCCAAGGTTTCGCGGCAGATTTGACCCAACACGTCTGCCGCGTTCACGCCGCCCCGGTTCGGTAGCTTGGCACTCTGCGTCGTTGCGAGCTCGTCGGCAGATTCCTCCCCGTCAGAAGAGTCTTCGGCTTGGGGAGCTCCGGTGAGGGAGCCGACATTGACAAGACGGTGTACTGTAACCGGGACTGTTTCTCCGCGAGGTTGTCGGGGCTTTCTGGTGGTCCGCACCGTGCCCTCGCCCTCGCCTTCATTCCCAGGCTCACGCTCTTCAGGCTGCGTTCTCCGATCATTCTTTGACTTCGATGGACCACCGTGACGGCGCTGAGAAGCTGGAGACGGCTCCACGTCGTTATCTTGCTCGGGCTCCTCCTGTTCTGGCTCCGGTTCTGGAGCTTGTCTCTGCTTCTTCTTACCTTTGCTGACAGGCTGCGGTTCGGGCTCTTGCTCCTGTTCCGCTTGTTGCCTCCTCTTCCCTTTAGCCCTGGATCGTGGGGCCTCCGGTTCCGGTTCTTCTTCTTGCTGTTGTTCCACTTCTTTTCGCTTCCTCTTTCCTTTACCTGTGGGCTGTGATACTAATTCCTGCTCCTCCTGGGCTGGTTCTGATTGCTTCTGCTTCCGCTTACCCCTGGTAGTTGGCTGCGATCCATGCTCAGGTTCCTGTTCTTCGTCCTCTTGCGTCTGTGTCTGTTCCACTTCTCCCCGCTTTCTCTTGCCCTTGCCGACAGGCGGTGATGTCTCTTCTACCGGTTCAGTTGCCAGAGAAGGCTTCCTTCCGGCGCGTCCAGCGCGCTTGTCTGGTTTGTTCGCCTTCTGTTTCTGGGGTAGGGTACGGTCCTCAGTGCCTGCGACATCACCTTCGGGTATGCCGTTCGTCTTCTCATTATCGACAACATATTCCACCGATGGCTTCTTGTTATTCTTCGTTCGTTGGTTTGTAGCCTCCCTCTGTTCCAGCGATTTCCGATCATTGGTCTTTCGTTTCGCTGGACCAGTTTGTCTTTGGCCTGACTCTTTCGCAGAACCAGGGGATGTTAATCCAGACGTTGACGGGAGTGGGATTTCTGGTGATATCGGTTGTGACTGAGGTTCTTGAATGGTCTCTCCGGCAGATTTTGCGCGTGCGACAGCCCCCGAAGGAGACGTCTTGTCTGCGCTTAATCCTCGTCCTTTGCGCTTGCCCCCGTCCCCTGTCTGCGGATTGGCACTGTTCGGTTTGTTCGCGTTGTTTGTATCCGAAGCCTTCTCTCCAATCGATCGTTGTTGTACTGTATCATCTGGCAACGCGGAACCAGTGCTAGTGGGGGTTTGCGACGGCAATTGGGGTCCATTCTGATCGGTTTGCGAAGGAGACGGCCCGCGTATTAATCTTCCTGGAGAAACCGCTGGGGTAGCCGACTTGGTGCCATTCTGGAGGGGTCGCGATTCTTGGGTTTCACGCTGAGAACCGTCGCGACTTAAGGATGACCTGGGACCTAGATTTGGAGAGTCTACTATATTAGGAGTTGGTCATTTCCGAAGAGAATACCTCCGCACGTACCGATCTTCCGTCTCTTACTGCTGCGTCCATGATCCGTCGACTCATCAGGAGGAATGTCGAATGTCGATGGGCGTTCGGGGAGCGCATTACGCGCGCTTCCGGGGGTTCGTTGCGCGGGCGATGGGTTGGGCGATGTCGCGTCTTTCTTCTCTGAGCGTATCTTTTCCGGCGCTGAAGGCGGCTGTGGTGGTGCGGAAGGACCGGTAGTGATGCCAACATCAGCACCGGCGGACTCGGGGGGTCCCGTGGGCGCAGGTGCCAACCCGAAAGAAAACCCGAAGTCTACTTGCTTTATATGACGAGACCTGTATGAACAATCAGATTCCTATCTCAGCTCGAGGTTATTTGCGGGGTGTGAGGGGCGCGTACGCTGCTCCGCGCTGCCGCATCTGCAGCCGCTCCTCTCGATCTTCACCATGTTAGTTTGCACGCGAGTCAAGCGGGGGATGTGAGACACACTGGAAGCCATGATCGAGAAGCGGCGCTTTGGCGAGCTTCACGCGCCGAAACACGCGCAGGGAGTGATAAGGAGCGGAAGAGAGAGAAATTCTAGAGGAGGAGGAGAGATTGATGGTGACGAGGAAGCGTGTCAGTCGCAGTAGTTATGTTTGATATGGTTCCCTCCCCCCAAATGCGGTTTAGCGGCTATCCGGCCAACTCTTTCTTTCTCCGCACGTTCTTCTTCACAATCGTTCATGACCTCAGTCTTCTATCTACACAGTCGCATCTCGCCTAGAGCCCTATTTCGCTACTTTACTTACATTCCTGTTCGCTTTATATTGCTGTTCTCCCATGGGCTGGTTCTGGGGCAATTCCAACAAGGACGACCCGGTCAAGAAGCTTGATCCGGGTCTCCGCGAATACCTCGAGAATGAAGCTCCCAAAGAATACGTCCCAACCTCCGTTCCCTCCGCGCAGACTCCTTCCGCCTCTTCTTCTAAGCCGGTAGATGCGCAGGCGCAGACACCTGGATCCTCCGACGCCGGCGCACCCTCACAGCCTTCCGTACCCGCCGCCTCACTATTCCCCGATGGACGCTACGCACATCTCTGGAAGACCTACAAGCCGCCCAAGGACGAAGCGGCTGAAATGAAGGGTGCCGAGCGGGTGATTGAGAAGTACAAGCAACGCAATGACACTGTGCACCGGGCCGCGATGGAGAACTGCGCATTGGAGCATGAAGCCTTAACCCTGTGTTTTCAGACCGGGAACTGGCAGAAACAGCTGAAGTCTCGTGCGACGATGTGTTCAGAGGAGAACGGGACATTCTCTCGTTGCTTTACGACGCAGGCTGTAAGTGGACGATAGTTGCGATGTCTCCAGCGGACTGAAGATATGCTAATCCGAGCGGGTAGAAATTCCTCCAGGCATTGGGATACGCGGCTGCGTTCGACTGGGACGAAGAGCGGGAGGAACGAATCCAGATGCACGCCGATAAACTCTACCACGAGATGTTGGACTATGAGAAGCGCGTTGAGGAAGCTCGGGCAGCGGGTGCGACGCCACCACCGCTCACATCGCTCTTCAACCCCCAGGCGAAGCCTGCATCGGGTGATCTGGAGATCCCCGGGGGAGAGACGATTCCCGCCGGATTCAAGCCGTCGAAACCTCTGGAACAACTGACGCCGCACGAACGGGAGCTGGAGATCCGGGCGCATAATGCGCAGATTGAACAGCAGAGGTTGTACGCCCAGGAGGCTAGTCCGTTTATGAAGACGCAGGAGGATGCGCGACAGAAACGACGAGACAAGGCCGTGAGTTGGTTTGGTGAGACGATAGGTCGCTGGGTGACATGAGGATAGGAGGCAGGGAACAGGGGATGGTATTTTTCTTCATGTATTATTATTATTATTATTACTATGATGATTGTCTATTAGAGGCTTTTTGTGTCAATGGTGGTCAATCTTGTGTTCCCATGTGTTTGATGTGGATGATCTATCCGATCTACTTCTACCTCAATTACCGTCAGGACTTGACCATACTCCGTAGAATTTCAACTCGACAGATCCATCGGCTATATGAACCATCTGAAGAAGTCCTTATTAAATCAATGCCCATTGTGGTGGTGTTCAGGAGATGCTGACAGCCAGACGTCCTCTCATTCGCCGGGCGCGTTGATCCCAAAAGAGCAAGCAGAAGACGCGGGAAGGACAAAAAGCGTCGACATCACCACTTCCACTTCGGCTGCTTCGTTCATTCACTCATTCATTCTTTCATCTCTCGCTCCCTCCCTTTGAAACACCCTTCGGCCTCGCTCCCTCCTTCGCCCCCTCTTTCCTCTCTTCCATCCCATCTTCTCCCCCCTCCCTCCTCTCATTGTCCCGTGATCCCTTGGCGACACCGGATCCTCCACCGCGACGTCCGCGACGGTCATTCTACGCCTATCTTGACCTTCAACACGACCACTGCTTCTTCGTCGCCTATACCGAACTCGTTTTGGATCAAACGCCTGCTTGCTCGGCTATCGAATTCACCTAGGGAGCCGACTGAGCTCCCGCTCTCAGCATGAAGGCTACACCATTGCTCATCGCCTGGCATAACGACAACACCCCCATCTACTCGGTCCACTTCGATCCCAATGGGAAGGGCCGTCTGGCTACGGCTGGAAAGTACGTTGTTCATTTCCGCGGTTGATATATTAAAGAAGGGCAATTGGTGTGCTAATACCGTTCTTTGACAGCGATAACAATGTTCGAGTACGACCCCCTCATCCATGATTCGTCACCTTGATGCTCCTCCCCTGTCACCCCTTGGTTCTTTCCGCCAACCTTCTGACGCAAGAACAATAGCTATGGAGAGTGGATTCGACTGGCGAAGATCGAACCGTCACGTATCTGAGTACACTGGTGAAACACACGCAAGCCGTCAATGTCGTTCGGTTCAGCCCCAAAGGTGAACCGCCCTCGGTCTGATCTCACGGTCTTTTCTGACAATTTGCAGGTGAGATGCTGGCATCTGCTGGGGATGATGGCAACGTCCTCCTTTGGGTGCCGTCGGAACTACAAACGCAGCCTGGCCTCGGAGAGGACCGATCGGATGATAAAGAGACATGGCGGGTGAAGCACATGTGTCGCTCGTCAGGTGCTGAAATCTACGACCTTGCCTGGTCTCCAGATGGCGTCTTTATCATCACGGGGAGCATGGATAACATTGCTCGTATCTACAATGCCCAAACTGGTCAGTCACATCTCCCGTCTGCTCGGCTTCCCACCTAAAAGCAATTGCTCATAATCGTCGAACATCCAGGCCAGATGGTCCGGCAGATCGCAGAACATTCGCATTACGTACAAGGTGTAGCGTGAGATCCTCTCAACGAGTTCGTCGCAACTCAGTCGTCGGATCGCTCAGTTCACATCTACAGCCTGAAAACGAAAGACGGCCAATTTACCCTCACGTCTCATGGCAAGTTTCTAAAGATGGACCTACCGGCCAAACGAATTTCGTCCAGTAGCCCGGCGCCTCCAGACCCTTCAATCCGGTCTCAGCCACCTCCCAGCAGCTCTGTGACTATCACCTCCCCAGCGCCATCAACGCCAGGGACCCCAATGACTTCGAATTTACCCATGGATCCCCCGCCAGTATCCCATAGCCGTCGGTCCTCATTTGGGTCCTCTCCGTCGATCCGCCGTTCTGCCTCGCCAGCTCCCTCATTACCGCTGCCTGCAGTCAAGCCCCTTGAAGTACCGTCCCCGGGGGTGCTGAGCGGTCTCGGGGTCAAGAACGCCAGCATCTACGCCAATGAGACTTTCACATCTTTCTTCCGGCGATTGACGTTTGCTCCAGACGGTAGCTTACTGTTCACTCCTGCCGGCCAGTATAAGACATCTCATGTATCAGCAACGGACCCGGCGAAGACTACCGACGAAATTATCAACACGGTCTACATCTACACCCGAGCGGGTTTCAACAAACCGCCCATCTCCCACCTCCCGGGCCATAAGAAACCATCCGTTGCAGTCAAATGCTCTCCGATTTACTACACCCTACGTCAGGCCCCTCAGCCTGCCCGCCATATCACCCTTGATACTTCTTCCGGCGAAGAATCTTTCGCTTCTCTGCCTGAGCCGGTCGTCAAATCTTCAACCGAACGCCCCTCAATGGAACCACCGTCAACCAGTGCGACGAATGATTCGTCAAAGAGCAGCCAGCCCTCTAAAGATGACAGCGCTGCCGCCCCGTCCCCTGCACCCGTCTTCTCTTTGCCATATCGCATAGTGTACGCTGTCGCCACACAGGATGCTGTAATGGTGTACGATACCCAACAGCAAACGCCGATATGTGTGGTCAGCAACCTTCACTTTGCCACATTCACAGATCTGACGTGGTAAGTTTGTCAATTTCTGTTGGAACGGCGCACGCTAATAGCATCAGGTCGCACGACGGGTTAACATTAATAATGAGCTCATCAGACGGGTTC
>NT_165928.1:271162-273038 GCF_000149615.1 Aspergillus terreus NIH2624 | reverse complement strand
CACAACGGCACTCTTGCCAGCCCGACTCGATCCAACTGTGTCTCATCAAATCCTACATCGGCTCCGTCACAACAAAGCGGAACTGTCATCAACAACCCTACCCAGACCCTCGGATCAGTGCCCCCTAGTAACGGCGACTCACTCTTCGCAGCCTCCTACCCTGCCTCTCACGTCGCCCCCACAAACGCCCATGCCTGTTGTCTCTCAGAGTGGGGCAAGTACCACCAGCAACACCGTGCTGGGCAAGCGACAAGGCGAATCCGACAAGGAGGACGCCAAGGATCAGAGCTCCGCAGCCCCCCAGGAGCAACAGCCTAAGAAGAGGCGGGTAGCACCAACACTTATTTCCGCCGGAACTGACCCTTCTCCACCGAAGGAAGGGGCGTAGGATGCTTCTCATCCTGTCTGTTCAGACAGATCATCCGCCGACATCCGTCACGTGGATTAGCTCCGCAATATCTCTTCTTCATTCGGCTGTTTGGCCTTGGCTCTATGTTGAGGTGTATATGATGACAAAGTTTATGATTCCCTTTTCCTTTCTGACTCGCTGGTGGTGTATTCGAGGGTACTTGTTTTGGTAGAATACTGAGTCATGCATACGTTTGACATTTTTGGCGCAATGCTCTCGATCACTTCCTTCCTTCCAATGTTGACTTAGCTTCCATTCTGTCGGCAGTGTTGTCTATGTCGAGTTTACTTCATGAGCCTCACATGGCTGGGATGTGAGGACAGCACATCCATCACTTGTTTAGGAAGTGGACTGTGCTCGTTGCAGATAATTACTGAACTGGTTTAGTCTACTAGCGAAATGCCAATATTCACAATGTCTGTTATAGTTCCTGTCGGACAGGGGATAAAACAATTTAATAATTACTGACACGCTCGTAGACCCTGGATCAATATTTAATACATTAAACACTTCATTAAATTCTCCGTCTGTCTAAGCCTCTAAGAAATTACTACCTCATTCGGCACTATCCACACTTCGCCGGCATACGTATATCTTAGGTCTAGACCGAAGGTGAAATAGTACGCTGATGAATGGGATGTCTGGGAATATTACACGTGCATCAACGTATGGTCAACATGAACGACAGGGGGGCATGACGGCATTAAACGTGCAGGGGTCGGAGGCAAGAAAGATACATGGGTACAAGGCAAGGCAACAAGTAGGAGGATAGGGAAGTAGGACACAGTCACAAATCGGATACCCGGAAAGGAAACGCAAGCACAACCCATTAGGAAGCGGGAGTCGTTCCGTCCAGCACCGGAGGCTAACAGTCCCGACATTCTCCGGACGTCCCCTTGGTTGTCGGCGGCGGCGCCGGCGAGGAGCACAGGGCCCCGACGACGGTTGCAACGCTCATGTTGTTGGGCAGCACTGCTTTGGCTTCGGTGGCGTGGGCGCCGACGGTGAGCGTGGTCACGTTGGGGACTAGCTTGGCTGACTGGAGGCGATTAGCCCAACGGAACAGGGCTTCGTCGCCGCGGGCTCCGCCGGCAACGAACAGGAAGTCCGGGATCCGGGGCAGCTGCTCGACGATGGATTCGGCCGCCTTGGCTTTGTTCACGTCCAGGGGCTCGACGCTGACGGTGCCCTCGGTGAGGACCACGCGGATGGCCTCGCTGCCGCGGGACCCATTGATCTGGGTCTGCGAGATCGGACGCCTGGCGGGCGGCGACTTCGGGATCCAGCGCCTGATCGTAGGAGAAATTCAGCAGACAGCGACGTTCCTCCATGCGGCTGCCTTCGGGTTCTCTCGTGGTAGTATTGAATCACCTTGGCGGATGCCGATGCGCCAGTCCTTGGCCTTCTCCAGATCAACGAAGGTTTTCCAGTTGAGGAGATACCGATCTCCCGTTTGAATCAGCCGTT
>NT_165928.1:259754-270674 GCF_000149615.1 Aspergillus terreus NIH2624 | reverse complement strand
CAAGGCGTCATTTATGGCCTCGGCGACCTCCTTGAAATCCCATGGATTGACCAGGAGCTCGTGACCATGGAAGATAGACGCGCTTCCGGTGAACTCGCTAAGAATAAGGGAGCCATGGCGCTGGGATGTCAGTTTGCCATCTTGGCAGTGGAGGTAATCGTGGCAGGTCAGATTCATGCCCTCTCTCAGGCTGGTCACCATGAAGATTTCGGCCATGCTGAGTAGCGCCAAGAACTGAGAGTAGCTGATGTCCTGTCGAAGGAAGACTAGCGGCTGGTGGGTAAGCGTCGAATAGGCAGAGTTGATTCTCATGGCAATCTTCGAGACTTCGGCTTCGAGTTCCGGTAGCTCTGACGTAGAGGCGACTTGGATGAGAACGACCTAGTCATGTCAGCATCGCGGGTGTCCTATCTTGGGAAAGGGTGTTGGACTTACATTGTCTCTCCACTTTGGATACTTCTTCAGGAACATCTCATAAGCCAAGAGCTTATGCTTGATACCACCGGGTGCGTCCAGTCGATCACGCGCGACTATGAGATGCTTGCCCTTGTACCGAGAGCCAATGTTCGCTATCCAATCCTTGACCTCGGTTGCCTCGCGCAGCACATCCAAGGCTCTGGTATCAATTCCCATGGGCTGGTTCTTCACATGAATAAAACGGCGTGCCAGTCGGACGCCATCGACGGACACCTCTAATTTGAGAAGTCGACTGCATGACTGGAGGAAGTGGTAGCAGTACTCCTCGGGTCTGGAACCCAATGAGATCTGCACCCAGAAAGACCGTTAAGTAGGTCGTTTCTGGGGGTTCAGACACCGGAACACTTTCGAGGACTGGAACGCAGCATGCATACAGAAGCCGATCTCTGCTTGTGGGCATTCGTTCGCGGAGCATAGACGGTAGAAGCAGAAGATGGGTAGTCGTGGATCCAGATACTGTCACCGGGGCGCCAGTTGGCAGCTATGGTGTTTGCAAACGCCTCGTTGACTTTGACATACTGCTTCCACGAGTAGTCGTCATATTCTGTATGTCTGGGGCTCTCTTGCATCTGATAGTGGAAGGCCGGCCACAGGACCGCACGACAGAAGTGTGAGTAGTGACCTTCGAATTCATCATCGCCGACAAAAACAGTAAGCGACTCAAACTCATCCTCGAGAGTCTCCGCAATGCTAGCACGCGTCGCATCCTTGAGCGAGTCGGTAGGCATGCCCAAGGTACCCACCCACATCTTGTCCGGGAGCAATCCGATCTCTTCAGCTGCGTTGACTGCATTGCGCAGACCTCCGTTGCCTTGTTCTGCTGCTTTCACGACCCAGTCGTCGGAGAGTAAGGCGCGTGGGCTTCCATGGTCCTCTTCGGAGTCTGGGGTTACCAGCGCATTCTCCACGTATGGGGGCATTGTCAGGACCAGGTCATCGCTGGGTTCTGGCCGACTGAGAATCGACGATCCCGGGGGAATGGTCGCTTTAGAACGGGGCTGATTGAACTTGCGACTGCGTCCCCACGAAACCGGGCGAGGATCACTGGGACCCGGTCCATTGGGTTCGTCGGCGGTGGCAAGCTCGCCCGCAGCGTGCGAGACGTAGGATTTGAAAATCCTCTCATCCTCGGTCGTCGCACCGGGTGTGAGAGAGAGGCTCAGACTTTTCTTATGACCTCTCCGACGTGACTCTGCCAGTCTACCGACAACCCGGTCACTGTCGACGGACTGGCTGGTGGATGACTTGCGCCGAGCATGCCTCAGCTCAGTAGCTTGGAAGTCAATGGTATAGGGAAGGAAACTATGAGGGAGGGTCAGCGGCTGTCGGATGAGGTACTGGGAAAAGCGGAACATACAGCGAGACCACGAAGACCGTCATTGGGTAGATGGGGTGTTGTGAGAGACGATGTGTGATGTGAAGTCAAGGCCAAGGAGTTGAATGGTAGATTATGAATCAAAGACGAAGATACATGACATGCGATGAGATGGCAGAAGTAGAGGTAGCCTGTTGTAATTGCGATGGGGTGATCGATGGGCCTGTCTGTGTAACTCGGACCAAGGGAGACTTTGCTGGTTGCCGATGGAAGAGGAGGGCAGCCTGACAACGAGATATTAAGTCCTGTCGGATAAAGCAGAGTAGGATCCTGAAAGTTCCGGCAGGCAGCCAGGCATGCTGTTCAGTAGATAGAATGCAAACGAACCACGGGAGAGTGACATGGATCATTGGACCGCGGAAACCTGCGAGCTTATATTGAAACATATGATAGCGAGAGGAAAAGAACCTTCTGGGCTTTTCGCGGGGAAGGAGAAGAACAGGAAACAGGAGGGATGCGCCATTTCGGCATCCTTCTGGGCATCCAAGAAGTCATCCAGCATTGGGCGCAGGCAGGGAAGGGAGGGGTGAGATGGAATCTGAAGGAATTGAGGTCATTGGACTTGGTTCACGTTGGGAGATACGCCACCATCGTAGAACAACAGAGCAGATACTAGATCAACAGAGGGACTCACTTATCTGCCAGTGTTGTTGATCTATTTTGCAACTCAAATAAAGTACTCCGTAGTGGTGACGTTGGGTCCCGGCTTGATCCGCATCCAAGTGCGTGCCCACCCCAGTGGTGTTTTGTGTCCATTCTATTCGACAGGACATTGGGATATCGGACGGAATCCGATGGAATCAACCCGGGTGGGCATGAGAGCAGACGAGGAACCAGGACCAGTGACGTAGAAAGGAGAGCGAAGGCGTGGGAGAGGAAGAGAAGGCGGAAGAAAAGCAGGGAAAGGTTGGGCTATACAAGAAACTCATGGACTGCCTGATCGGTGCAGTGGAGTGCCTGAGGTTCTCCACCGTCGTCCGCTATCATTAAGTCACATTCCGGACTCTGTCCGCTTGTCTCTTATCGCTCCATTCGGCCATTTGACGACCTTCCTTGTCTTGTCTTCTTCCCATCCTGCCTTTACACTCTATCGTACATTGTCGTACATTGTTCTTCTTCACTCCCATACGCTCAGAGTCAGGCTTCTCCGATGCCATCCATTGAACCTTCCCCGCCAGGCGAATCTCGCCTGCTGATCGTTTCAAACCGGCTTCCCATCACCATCCGTCGCTCTGATGGCGGTAAATATGAGTTCTCCATGTCTTCAGGCGGTCTCGTCACCGGGCTGAGTGGCCTCTCCAAAACCACCACCTTCCAGTGGTACGGTTGGCCTGGGCTAGAAGTGCCAGAAGATGAAGTTCCCTCGGTCAAACAGCGATTGAAAGATGAATTCAATGCGACTCCGGTGTTTATGGATGATTTCCTCGCTGACCGCCATTACAATGGATTCTCTAGTACGACACCCTCCGCCCTCTTTTACATGAATCCACACCCAACCACTAATGCCATGAGTAGACTCCATCCTCTGGCCTCTTCTGCATTATCACCCGGGTGAAATCATGTTTGATGAAGGAGCCTGGGATGCCTACCGCGAGGCTAATCTGTTGTTCGCAAAGACCATCGCACGCGAGGCCCACGACGGCGATCTCGTCTGGGTGCACGATTACCACCTCATGTTGCTCCCCGAAATGCTTCGCGAACAGTTCCGTCTCCTGGGGAAGTCCAACATCCGCGTGGGCTTCTTCCTGCACACCCCGTTCCCCAGCAGTGAGATCTACCGGATTCTCCCCGTCAGAGGCCAGCTCCTGCGCGGCGTCCTGAACTGCGATCTGATCGGGTTCCACACGTATGACTATGCGCGTCATTTCTTGAGCAGCTGCGCACATATCCTGTATGTGTTTCGCCGTGTCCCCCGTCCGTGTACCATCTAACTTCGTGAATAGTGGGCTCGTCACAACGCCGAGTAGCGTCAAGTTCGAAGGCCGGTCCGTGTCGGTGGCCGCCTTTCCCATTGGAATCGACCCTGAGAAATTCACGGAAGGGCTCAAATCTCCCAAAGTGCAGCACCGCATCTCGTCGCTGGAGAACAAATTCCAGGGCACCAAGCTGATGGTTAGTGTGGATCGTCTGGACTACATCAAGGGCATTCCGCAGAAGCTACACGCCCTGGAAGTCTTCTTCTCCAAGCACCCGGAGTGGGTCGGAAAGGTGGTTCTGGTCCAGGTCGCGGTGCCGAGCCGACAGGATGTGGAGGAGTATCAGAACCTGCGGGCGGTCGTGAACGAGCTCGTGGGGAGAATCAACGGGAAGTTTGGTAAGTCTCAGTTCAACGGGTAGTGCCTGACAGCAGGAGTGTCGTGCTGACCGCAACCGACAGGAACGGTGGATTACATGCCCATCCATTTCATGCACAAGTCCGTAAGCTTCGACGAGCTGATCGCTTTGTACGCGGCATCGGATGCCTGCGTGGTCTCGTCCACGCGGGACGGAATGAACCTCGTGTCGTTCGAATACATCGCCACGCAGATGAAGCGCAAGGGCACACTGATCCTGTCCGAGTTCGCGGGTGCCGCCCAAAGCCTCAACGGGAGTATCGTTGTCAACCCGTGGAACACGGAAGAGCTTGCGCGCGCGTACCACGACGCGGTTTCGATGAGCGACGAACGTCGAACAATGAACTTTGAGAAGCTCTACAAGTACATCTCCAAGTACACCAGGTATGTTGAGGAAGAGAGACGTAAGGGTGAATTTCATGGCTAACTGGATACAGCGCGTTCTGGGGCAAGTCATTCGTGTCTGAATTGAAGCAGACGATCTCATGACAGTCACCTTTTGTTTCTTCGTTGTCAGTGTTTCTAGCATAGCGAGTTCTCTGCATTATTTCGCGGCCTGGTATATGAGGCAACATACCATAATGATCTAGGTTTGATGAGTGTACGGTATCTGCGTTGAGCGACAGAGCTGACAGATCTACTGCCATTCTGCCATGATCTTCAGATTGTGAATAGCTAATAGTTTAATCGAGTCTAACTTACATATCTCAAATGCGGTCAATTGCAAGTCTATATCTAGGAACCGGGATGGATCTACCTATCCAGAACTCTACGGATCCCAGTACTAACGATTGGTCGATCAGATCGGAGTTAGTCAGCCGGCTGACAGATCCTGGCGGATCGACCCGATTAGGCAAGGTAGGCCATTGGCATTCCGCAGGGTCACCACCCAGGGTCGTACCGCGGCATACCCGTTGATGATTGGTATTCGAAGGGTCTCGTGGCGTTTCATCCGTCTGTTTCCAGACTGGCTGGAACGGGCCATGCATGCCCGGACCGGTGACGACGATGTGTCCAGACCCTTTAGCGCCGTGGCATATTGGGGAGGGACCCTTCAACATGGGGGATTTCCCTGGTTTTGCTGTTTTGTTCTTGGGCTGTACGGAGTAGTCATTGCAGGAGACCAGAGATCGTCGTCATGTTGAATTATACTTGTGGGCATTACACAGCATCAACGACACGATGTAAGGGTAGGGGGTCGTGCGATTCAACCTCTTGCTACAGATGATCCCAGCTGAACAACAGTATCCGATCGATATTGTGTTATGGGATACTTATTGTTGTGAACTACATGTATTGGCGTCCGCGAAATCAGATAAGCAGTCACATAATAAATTCGGCCACGGAAACGATGGATACAGTAGGGTCCAGCTAGTTGCAGTGAGACATAACTGTCTGGGAAGAGGTATGCATGTTGCAGAAGCGAGCGATATCAAAGTCAATTGCTGTCCATGACGTGAGCATAACATAATCCCAACATGACGATCATGGGGACCCCTCTCCTTGATCAACCCCTCCCATCACGATTATATCATGCATGTCAAACATACAGGAATGGCACTCACTCGGCGTGTTGAGATCCTGCTAGGGAGCGACCGATTTGCAATCGTTTCGTCAGGATGCGTCCAGACCAAGGGTAAAGGCTAGTGAACAGGATGGATGGATTGTATGGGGGATCCACATCTGGCATGGAACCACCAACCTGGATGAGCAGGACTTTGTTCGGCTCGGAAGGCTGGGAATGTCCCCTTCCGAGGTGAATGCGGAGCCTCACCTCCCACACCGCCCCAAGGGTCCAAGTGTGGCTTGGCCATCGACCAGCACAGCCAAGCTGAAATTAATCTGGTGACATTGCCATGATCTGGGAATTTCTAGCAGTAATCTATGTACTATAATCTACTATAGAATCCACCTAGCTCTTAGAGATAACTAGGAAACAGTGATGGTGTTCACCAGATGCTAACGACAAGTCCTGACGGAAACGACTGGACCCTGAATAACTACCCAGAGCTTTACCCTTCCCAGAGCGGATGAGGCATCCACGCCAAGCCCCCTGGATAGGGAAGGGTCATCTCTAGGGCTCGGGTAAGGGCTCCTCGACCTTTTCTTGTCAGGGCTGGTTCTCCGCCCAAAACGGGTCTAGCGCCATGGGTCCTGGAAGTAAGCTCTAGCCAGATCTTGTACACTGCCAAGACGGACGCTTGCGCGTCTCCGCCACCCACCCGGCCTATCTTGGAAGGATGCGTAATCCTGTAACGCCGGGCCCTTTAGCTTCAGACGGCGTCCGCTCTTCCAGAGGTGAGCTCGTCCCCGGCGAGAGGGTGTTTTTTATTCTTGGTCTCTCCAGCATATCGAAAGTGATTCAAGCATTCAAGACCCTGCAATGTCCTCGGCACCACAGTTCTTGAGAACAGACTCGGTGATGTCGGTGGCAATGGGCCGCGGGCATGCTATCGTAATCATGGGCGGAGGTGGACATCACCAACTGTCAATCAGGTGGGGATGGATTCATCAGAGTGCAGATGCCGCGTGTATGTTCTGGAGCTAACCGCAGCTCTTGCCCACCCTTCGACACACAGGATCCGGCTCTTACTAGGTATATATACAGACCCGGATGTGTGCATAAGGCGCAGCCCGTACGTATATCCGTATTATTGCAGGATGGCTCCCCATCAACTCCAAAGCCGACGATGGACACGGCCCTTACTAGGCCCGACGACAATCATGGTCCGATTTGAAGGGAACGAGCCAACCCTGTCGGGGGAAAAGTTTTGCAGCTAATCAAGATCACCGCGATCAGCACGACCATCTGACTGTCTCACTCTTTCAGGGTCTTCCTTTCTCCTGTGTACAGTGAATTAGACGATGAAGCCTTTGCTCCCGTAGCTTAAAGAGTCTTCAGAGTCTTCAGGCTAGTTTCAGATATGCGTAGGTACCTGCGTAAGGATTGTACACCGTAGGAAAATATCAGGCACCGTGATCATCTGCCTAGAAAGGATTGCATGTCCACCGGCGATACGTCAGCTGATGATAAGTTTTTGGCGGCCCATATAATTAACTCGATTATTGCCCAGTTCCTCTGGTACGCTGGGGCATTAGGGAAAATATTCGTAAGGCTACGGGTGCAGCCGCGCTCTCAGAATTTCCCTCTTGGGTAGTCTCTCCTATTCTCTGGTTGCCAAACTCGGTTGATTCAGGACGATCGCTTTTTCCCCCTTCCCGACTGATTATCTACCCCGGGATTCTGTAAAATCAGTCGCGTCGTTTACGCTTCGGGAGGGAAACCCGCTAACGACGGTGTTTGATTGGACCGTGGTACGGCGCACGGTTGCGCGTGCTAATGGTACGATGGTGACATTTTAGTGTGTTGATCAGGGAGCCGCGTCAGTCTGACTGGCGGTAGTAGCGATTTACGCGGTTTGTTGGGGACAAAGCTCAGAGCAGTAGATGGATATGGGGATGAAGAACGATAAGAGGAATCACTATCATGGGGTGAGGGGAACGGGGGATGATGATGACGATGTTGGGAAGCAAAGGTGGACGATGATGGACATTGGAGGCGTGTCCAGGCTTGCGTAGTCGTCTTGATAAGTGGGAAGAGGCGTACACTAATACTGCGTACCTGTATATTTGTACTCCTTAAGAAGACTCATGAGTGACACCAACATCCACGCGGACAGAGCCAAGCTTTTTCCGAACGATTCATCAGCCGACTCCTCAACAGTGGAGGATAACACCCGATTCCTGAATACGGAGTAGGGCCAATATATCATCTGTATAGAAGATCAGAAGGAACAACAACAACAACAACAATAACAATAATGATCAAGACAATAATAACAATAGCAAAAACAGAAAACAACAACTAAACTATAATGATCATAAAGAATCAACGATAATAAGTAACTACAGTAGAACTACCTGTATACCAACACCAACAAAGAAACCGACGATGAGCAGCGGATGTATGCGTAGACATTCGGCCGTGCGAGGACGAGGCCAGGGTCTTGGCCATGGTTCCGTTAACTGTTTCGGGGCGGCACACACGCGGCTTGCCCTGCTGGCGGGCGGTCCTGATTGGGGCGACCTCCCCAAGGCTGACGACGCTTCGCCCTCACTGGGAAAAATAAAATAAGAAAGAATTAAATAAAATAAAATAAAATAAAGTTCAAAAAAATCGGTAAGAAAAAAAAAAGACCCCCATAACCCCCATTCTTACCATACAACCGCTGCACTGCTCTCATATCCTTCTTACTCACCCTCACCCTCGCTCTCTCTCTCTTCCCTCGCTACTCTTTCTCACCTTTTACCCCCTTCCTTGGGATCTTCCCTCCGCTTTCTACCCTCCCCTCTTCCCTCCTCGACATTCCGTCCATCGACCTTAATTAATATTCTTCCCTGTAGCCCTTTCGACGGTCACAGGTCTCTTCCCTCGCCATCTCGACCACGCCCCGTTGTCCTGGTTTCCGCCGAGTATCGGGTTGACTAGTGCCAAGCGTGGTTACCGCTTTCACTGAGTCGACTGTGCGACCGTCCGACCGTCATCATTCATTCATTCTTCCTTCGGACGACTATCCGACCGACCCTCGTCTTTCCTCGACCACCGGCTGTGCTGGGTTTGGGAATTGCAAGATCAGGGAGCTCGATCGGGCGGGTGTAATCGAAACCACCGATCTCGTCACCATATTCAATCTGGAGTGTGATCGTATCCGACCAGCGTTGGTGTCGTTCACCCCCTACGATCACCATGGCCGACAGACACCATCACCACGCCCGCCGGGCGCCTACCTCCGACACCCTGGACGCCTCCGAACTCACGCATGCCTTCGAACAACTCATGCGCAATAAGCGATTCAACCGTCTTCAGGAACACTCCCGGTCGCGGTCTCGAACGCAATCCCCGTCTCCTGCCTATCCCATGTCGCCCGGACAGTTCCCACCTCCTCCCTCGCGAGCACCGCCGCCGCCGCCGACCGCAAGCCAACAACCGTCGTCTCCGTCGACGCCGTCCTGTCAATCTCCTGCATTACGCGGACTTCCCATCGTTCCCGCACCTCCGCAAGACCCGTCCTCGTTGAAATTCCGCAACCTCCTTCATGTGCTGTCGGTCACACCCACCAAATACGAGAACCCGGGCCTTCTCGATGAAGCCCTCGCTCACATCCCCCTGGATCGACTGTACTCGGAAGCGGAAGAAGAGAGCCAGATCATGCAGGCCCAGGCCGCCAGCGTCCGTGGGACTCCCGAATGGGGGTACCAGGATTGCGTGATTCGGGCCTTGTTAAGGTTGGTTGACTATTCTCCAATGGGTCCCCTAGCAGTAAACTGACCGATTATTCTTCAGATGGTTTAAGAATTCCTTCTTCCAATTCGTCAACAATCCCCCATGCTCCCGATGCTTCAGACCGACGATCGCTCAGGGCATGACACCACCGTCGCCCGACGAAACGGCTCGCGGCGCCACACGAGTCGAACTGTACCGATGCTCGGAACCCAGCTGCGGCGCCCACGAACGGTTTCCCCCGTTATTCCGATGTTTGGCAACTATTACAGACGCGTCGGGGTCGGGTGGGCGAATGGGCCAACTGCTTCAGCATGTTCTGCCGAGCCCTGGGTGGCCGTGTGCGATGGGTGTGGAATTCGGAGGATTATGTGTGGACGGAGGTTTACTCGGAACACCAGAGGCGGTGGGTGCACGTCGACGCCTGTGAGGGCGCATGGGACCAGCCCCGTCTCTACACAGAAGGTTTGTCGCGCTTTCTTGTTGGTTTGTATTACCAGGCTAACTGAGTCAGGCTGGGGTCGCAAACTCTCGTACTGCATTGCATTTTCGATTGACGGAGCCACCGATGTGACACGCCGCTACGTCCGCAGCCCGATCAAGCATGGAGCGCCTCGGAACCGCGCCTCGGAGGAGGTTGTCCATTGGGTCATCCTGGAGATCCGGAGAAAGCGACGGGAAAACCTATCCAAGTCAGACCAAAAGCGACTGATGAAGGAGGACGAGCGAGAGGAGAAGGAACTTCGCAAATACACGGCCTCTGCTCTTGCCGCCGAGCTCAACAACCTGTTCAATGGCACCTCAAGCGCTGGTCGACCGGACGAGGTGAAGACCCCGGCTTCTCGAGAGGAGGCTGCTGCCGAATGGCTGAGTGCGCGGCAAAGGAGTTCCGGGCAATCTGGACCGGATCGATCGCAAGACGGCCGGTAGCATCTTCACCAGTCGGATGCTCTCTATTCTTGTTCCCTAATCGGTTGCTGTTCCATGAACAACACCCTCCATTCTGACCGGTACCACGGCGTATTCGGCGAACCGAGTCCGTGTGCTCGTACGCGAGTTGACACGAACCAGAGCTGCCGTTATGAGCCGTGTTCTTGACGCGAGAGTGCTGACTTGCTTCAGCCCACGATGCAACCCTGGAACCATCGTGGAGCCGAGTCCCCTCGTCAGGAAGTACGGCTCTCGCTTATCGATCTCGATCTCGATCGGCTACTCCCATTCCCACTCAGTAGGGATTTCCAAAAAAAACTGCTACGGCTTTATCACAGCGAACACAATTCACCACCTATAACACTACGTTGATCAGATCTCTTATATGTGGTCGCTGATCCAGCTATCTTTTCTGGATTACTAAAGATTTATACGTTCATTGTCAAAACACTTTCCTTTGCATTTCTTTTTCCTTTGGTTATGATGCATTTACTGAATACCACGGTGGGCGGATATATTGGGTA
>NT_165928.1:227999-259654 GCF_000149615.1 Aspergillus terreus NIH2624 | reverse complement strand
AAACCTTTCCTCTCTTTATTCTTTTGCTGGAGTCAAGAATTCTCTTGATAACAGAGCAGCGAAAAAATAGAAACATGAGCCCCGTAATGTTTCCTTTTAGTTCCTTATTATCATCATTCTTTATCATTTCTTTCATGGCAAGGGGTTCTTTATGTTGATGAGCCACGGGTGGATGGGTCGAAGTGGCTACCTTGTGCATTAACTGAACCATACACTGATCAAGACAAACCATATTGATCTGATTTCAGGCTATTCTCTAGTTTCACGCGTACCAACACACAATGGGGCTGTACTCCGTATGATCCTGTAATTAAAGGGGGGACGTGGCAGTTCTCACGGTCCAGGAACAACCGCCGACCGGCCGAATCCGAGACAGCCACGCGTTACTAGTGCGGGACCGATAGAGGCGGGACCCTGGACAGGGTCCGTCGGTTTAATTACGATTGTTCTGGCTCTTCCCTTTTGCTCTCCCCGCGATGCGCTAGGGTCCAGCGGTGGTTATTTATAGGCCGAGCGATCTCCCAGCACGGATGGGATCTGCACGGCGCTGTGGAGAGCGGGGTCGTTTGGCCGAGCCTGATTGGCCAGGTTTTGGCTCGGGTCCGAGTACCTTAATCTGCATAATTATTATTAACATTGCTTACTACACGATTTAATGTTTATTATGCCCTACGGAGTATACTGTCGATTTATGCTCGACTACGTAGGGACAAGATAGCCTTGATTGATGCTCCTCGCTCTTCTGTTAACAATAACTCTGCCAAGCGCCCACCGTCAACCGTCAACCGTCACTCTGTCATCATGGGTGTCATACCCTACACGGTGATGGCGTGCACGTATCACTGCACGCAGCAGCGCTGACCCTTCTTGCAGGGCTTGGGGTCGTCGTACAAAACCGGCCGGAATCCGTCCGGGCATTTGGTGTCCCTTTTGACGCAGCGCGGTCCCTTGGAGCCGGCTTGGTCTCCGCACGAGAGGGCGGAGGCGAGTCTACATCTGATGAGTATGTGGACCGGGTATGAGGGAGGGGAGGAGGGATTCATACGTGAGGAGGCCCAGAGTGGCGAGGATGGAGAGCTTCATGATGGAGTTTGTTTGCAGGTGTGGATGTTGCTGTTGCGATAGTTGGAATTGTTCTCTTTGAGCTGGTGAGGAAGAGGGAGAGGATCTGGAGATAGACAGGAGACTTTATACCTCGTCGGGCAGAAGCCTACTCGTGAAGACTCACTTGACACTATACGAGCTGATGTTGTACAGCATACCGATGAGAAGCGTACTATCGCTCTCTTCCCTGCGATGAGGGTCATGCGGTGAGCATTGATACTCCCTCGATGCGACGGTATACTTGGTTCGAGCAAACCTGCAGCGACCAATCGGACATGGTATACTTCCATTCCACGCAGTAAGCATCACATCCACTTGAAGCCTCAAACAGGGTGACCCTGTATAGATCTACGACACCCAATTAGATTCGAGCAACCGACGATGTTTACGCTAAACAGCCGTACTCCACGAGCCTCAATCACATACATACGCAGTCACGCAGCCCGAATCAAACAATCAATCCCCCGCTTCCGCAAGTCCCCATCGATGGCCCGCATTTCCTTGACGTAATACGGCTGCCGCGGCAGCTGCAACTTCCACCCCTGCTTCAGCTTCAAGTCGCGCAGCGGCTCCAAGAACACAGGGATCTTCTCGACCGGCTCGCAGAACCAGCTGCCACTCAGCTGCAGCGAGAACGTCCGCAGGCTCTTCATGCGCGTCAGCGCCTGACACGTCTCGACCCATTGCTGCCGCCCCGCGGAGAAATACACCGTCTTGACCGGGTCCTTGCTCGGCAGCCAGTGGCCCGGAAACGCCCAGCGCAGCTCCACGTCGCGGATCGAGTCCCAGAGCTCGGTCGGCACCGTCGGGTGCAGGTATGTCAGCGACCATGTGTTGCTGAACTCGAAGGTGTTGAGCGCGTAGAGCAGGCGGATCGATTCGCAGTATCTGCAGGTATCAGAATATTGCCATGCCATGGCCATGGTCACGGACACGAGAGGTCAAGGTACATACATCTGCTTACACGTCAGCGACAGCGCCAGAATGGCCGACTGCGTCGGTGTCGGCGACGGCGCCCGGCCGCCCTGGCAAATCTCGCAGGCCGCGGTGCGCGGACAAACGACGTGCCCCATGCACCGATTCGCCCGCTGGATGATGTGGATGCGCATCCCGCCCAGCACCATCTCCCAGATCAGCAGCCGCAGCTCGGGCGACAGCTTCGACAGCAGGCTGCATTGCGACTGGGATGCGGGTGCGGCGTGCGCGACTTCTGTGCCGTGATCGTCTGCGTCTGTGCGCGCAGGGTCCGATTCTGCATGCTCGCTGCGTCGTTTTGGCCGGGAGGATAATGCGGTTGGTTTGTTGTCTGGTATGTTAGCGCGGGCTTATCGTGGGAAGGACGAGAGACGGGATGGCTCACTTTGGTACCGCTGTGCCAGCACGTCCTCCCACGAAAACACCCCCGTTTTGATCCGCGCCATTGCCGCAATTATTGTATGGATAGAACGATAATCAAAGAAAGAATAGGCTATCCCAGCACCGACGACTCACTCGTGCGACGACATGTTAAAAGACTGCGCTCTCCATGAGACGATGTGTACCTGGGAAAAGAAAAGAAGACGTGACAGGGAGGAAGTCGATCACGCGAGATGGTGGAGAGAAGGAGAGAGAGAGGGGAAAGACGCAGGCGTCGACCGAGTGTAAGCGCAAGAGGCCAAGAGAGAATAATCGCGCAGTCTCACAGAAGAAAAAGGACGCATCCTAGTTATCTATTATTTATTGTAGGGAGAGAAGAGAGTGTATTATCAGAACGGTGAAAGAGTCGGTGAGTCAGTCTCCTTTATTTGTTTTTGATAGCGACTGATCATCGCTGATAACGATAGACTCTTCGCTCCGTACCTTAATTGTTATCGTCCGGGGTCATTCTCCCGACTTCTTCCGCACCAGAAGGATTCAGGAGGTAATCCTACTCGAACGACATCCCCTGCTTCATACTTCTGCGATTGTCAGAAGATAAGATCACCGCCAATCCAGCTCAACCTCTGTAAGGAGTGTTCTATTCGACATACGGCAGCATAATCATACACGAACGATAAGAGACAGTGACAACGGACGGCCCAGAAAAGAGCGACCCATGACTGTTCAACGACGAAATCAGACAAAATCACGCAGTGAGGTCGCACGGGGACGCGCGCCCAGTGTGTTGGTCGGACAGGGCACCGTCAGCCCTTGGGTCAGCATGACCAGTCCATCGGGCTGCAGCCGGTCAATGTCCTTCTCCGGCGGGACCATGCCCACATAAGCGTTGAAGTTGTAGACGCCACAGACACAAGTGTCTACGATGTCTTTGAGGCTCGTGTCGGCCATGACGGTCTTGTTATCCCGCTTGAGCGCGAACTTCTGCGGTCCGATTCCCATCGGCGCGGAGAAGGCGTGAGCTCCGGCCTCAGCGTCAAACCGGTGCGTGTTGCTGCCCGAGGTCACCTCGACCGTGCCCGGCGCCGTGAGCAGCGAAACAACAAACACTTCATCGCGCATGGATTCCCATCCGTGCGGCCGGCCGCGGAAGAAATTGCCGCTGGCGTTGCCGGGGCTGCCTGTCACCGTCGTGTCGGTCGAGTCGCAGTCGATATCTCTCGGCGTGGGCCGGTACCAGTAGATCAACTTCTCGTCTTTGATGTACCTGTCGACCGATGTATCTCCGGCTTTGTACGCTGCGATGAACGGCTTAGACATCTCCAGCCAGCCGGAATGAGGCCTGCGCGTGGTTAGACCTGCGTCTTGGATATCTACCGGCACTCACATGTCCATCACCCATTTCGACGCCCCGTCGTCGGTATGCGGAGACGCCAGTGGGCCAATGTAATGCGACTCGCCGTAGTCGTTCCAGGTGATGATCTCCACGAATCGGGGAGCGAGCTCGAGGATCTGTCGCCAGCGGTCGAACCAGAGGCGGTCGGAGGGGAACACCCAGTTCTTACTGTACGACGCCTCGCCGCCAAAGTGCGTGAAGAACCAGCCGGAGGCAGCTGTCACATCAATAGGATTTCTCGAGGTAAGCATGCAATGACTTACGCGCGATGTACGGCTTCCCACCCAATGCGTCGTTATACGCCTTGTCTCCATCAGCGACGGTCACGTTCCGATCCGCTGTCGGAGCCTTGTTCTCCCCATTGCTGTCCCAAGCCATCCAGTTCAGGGCGCCTTGTATGGCCTTGAAGTCGCCCTGACCGGGGTGAAAATTGGGCGCGAAGAAGACGTCTGTACCGACAGCGGCCGTCATGGCCGCAATGTCAAGACCGTCGCCCACAAACGACGACGCAAAGACCTTGCCGTCTACTCTGAGCTGGGCCGGTAGATTTGCGTACTGTTTGATCTTTGCGCCGACGGCGCTAGCCTGGCCAATGTGGTACCCGTTGAAGTCGAACGATAAGAAGACTTTCATATCGTTTTGGGCAGCCGATGCGTATGCATACTGGAGCTGGGTGTCGGTGTACGAGTCTACGCCGATGTTTAGCGCGAACGCGTCAATCCCCAGCGCCTTCGCGCGCTTCATATCATCGTCGTAGTCGGAGGCGTTCTTTCGGTTGCTGGTGATGCCCATCTGTGCATGGTATTTAGTAGGGTGTCAGTGTGGCTGGGTGGGAACCTACCATGAAATGGCAGAAGACTAGCTTGTTGTCTGTACCACTGGATTCATTTTGTGCCCTGGGGACAACAGAAGCTAATGCTGAGGAGACTAGGATAGTCAAGAAGAGTATATTGGATAACATGTCTGTCATTGTTAGCTATGTGTTGCTTGGTATGGAGATAACATACTGCAAACTGCAGACTGCTTGTATCTGATCTGCGTTGGAGGAACTAATTGAGTGCGCTTCACCAAGGACGTGTTGACGCCTTCTATCTCTTCGACACGACCCCTTGCAGCAGCGAGGATATCTCTGTGAGGTCAGATTTGAAACAATATGTCAAGAGGCCACCACATGAGAAGGCGATGCAGGCATTATCGAGAAGAAAGGCGCCCTTGAGGCCACTCTTTGTCAAACGACTCTTTGAGTATGAAACAGACAAAGCCTGTCCATGCCGAGATAATCTATCAATCATTGTTCCGGGTAGGCAATGCTTTGGACGAACGGATATCTCATCTGGAATGACTTTGCAGCTTTGAAACAAAGGCTGATGACTGGATTCGACTAGATATTGATGGGCGGGAGCTATTCGGGTACTATATTCGCACGGAAGCCTTCAGACACAACTCATGCTAATGAAGACCAAAACTCCCATTCGTGATAGACGGCATAATTTGCCACCGACAGCATACTATGCCTATTCTCTGGTGCGTTGTCTCTGTTGGTTTTGATTATGAGGAGACTACGTCGAACGATATCAACTCTCGCGCAGGCAGGACAGGTCAAGCGCCATGCCATTCTTACTTAAATCCAACCCACTCTCATCCTCTTGCAGCGATGGCTAGCCCAGAGCCTCGCGGGTGATGGTGCGCCATGTAAGTCTTGATAATGCATTGGTGTCTACATTAGGCTTCATTGTCGTTCAACTGCTGAGGGGAACTTAGATGGAGGGGGGTTGCCTCTACCATGTTGCCCGGGGTTGATAGAGATGCGGCCGAACCCATTCACTACGTCGAGGCAATTGAACCACATAATAATGAATTGAGTAACAATGTTCATAGGATGATATTAGGTTAGTCACAGCAATGTCATGGCTGAGAGAGCGACTCGCATCAAAAGCCAGGCCTACAGCACAGCAACGGCAGACACATAGCTCACCGAGCTATCCGTCACATCGACTGCATCGGAGCTTCTTTCATACCGGATGAAATGGAATCTTCCCTTCTTACTCTCCTCCTGGCTCGTAACACTCTCAATAGCGGCCATGATCACGCCAATGGGGTGACGCCCGCAAACCGTGTTCCCGGTCTTCTGGAGTATATCCAGGAACTTGGACGTAGTCCCCGTAGTGATGGCAGCCATCGTTGCGATGTCAAAGGCCGAGATACTCTCGTGGATAGCCGGCTCTCTGCTGGAGATCCGGTCTCCGCGCTGGAGGCTTTGGCCCGCCGAGACCATCTCCACCTTTTCCTCCACCTCCTTCGCTTCATCGCCGGGCTGCGGGAGATCCTCGGCAGAGAGCGGCAATCGCGGTCCAGGCTTGGGGGCCTGCGGGACGTAGTAAGTGTACCGAAAACGGGAGCCCCAGTGGCAGAAGTCCGAGCTGATGACAAATGCGTTAGACGGGTCCTCGAGATACGGCGCGAGAAGAGCCCCAAAGGCGTTCTCAGTCGACGCGGACGTGCTCCCGACCATGATCGGTACGAGCGGCGGGTACTCGGAGGTCGGCTTATCCGGGTACTGCAGTTGCAGCCGTCGATGGATGTAGGGGAGATGAAGCTCGATACTGTGTTCGTCCTCATCGATGGAGCGAGACATGGTCGTGAAACCGACGGAGGACCCGTTGGGTCTGGTTGCCTTGGTGGCGAGGAGTTTATTGATCAACTCGGTGTCCAGAGGGAGGGGGTCATCGGAGAGCGGGGTAGAGTAGGATGTAAGCTCTGGAAGAGCCAGGGTGGACAGGTAGTGGTGGTGCGACGGTCCGAGAATAAAGATTCGTTTACTGCATATAGGAAGTATCCCGTAAGTCGTGGTCGTGAAGGACGACGGTTTGGGGTTCTTACGCTTTCGACAAATCCAACGCTTTGTAGGCATAAGCTGCGCAGGGACCTGAGTATGCGTAGCCGGCATGGCTAGAAAGTCAGCAGAGTATCCAGAAGACGACATGTCGTAGCCATACGGAGCAATGATGATTCGTGCGCCGGGAATGGGCATGGATCCAAGGCCTTCAATCTGATCGGGGACTTGGGCCAGCCATTGATCCAGCTGACGGCTCAGGGTGCGTTGGCTATCTGAATACCACGAACCAGCGTGGGAGGCGTCTCTGGGTTCCATTCTGCTGATTTCTTCGAAGAGCACTTGATGTAAGAGAGGGAGGTATGAGACGTGGTGTGAAGTGAAGAAGCTGGCAGGTAGAAGAGCTGAGGAAGAAGCGGGGAAGCGGGAGGTGTGGAGTTGGCCTTGGATCCCCGCGGGATGCCGATATAGCGGCATGCCGACATCGATCAATATTTAGTATATTTAGTACTACCTGGGTAGCAGATATAGATAGAAGAGAAGACGGCATTTGTTGGTATCTCATTTCGCAACTTGGTGTTCTTTCGGCTCGTCCTATCATTCACATACTTTTATTGATCTATATCTGTCTAGATGGATGTATATATATCTCGGCTATTAAGCATCAGGTGCAAACAAATCCAGATATATCTACTCCCTAGAGACTAATTCTATAAGATTATGACATTCAATTATGATCAATACATACGTCACATACTATTCTTAAAATTTGATGGCGAGACGCAGGTATGTTGCGCGAAGATATTATCGTCGAATGTCGCGTGCCATCTCAAGAAAAGACTATTCGCTATTCAGAATATCGATAGAGACAAATCAAACAAGCGACCATGCTATCTATCGCAATTTTCTGTCCTCGTCCACTGCCTGCTTACTGTCAGTTTTCAAAGGATGACAATCAATTAATCCCAATGCGGCATAGTGGAACGACGCGGTGCTCGTTCCTAATCCGGCATGTCACGACGCGCTGCTCCAACCACACCAAAAACCCGTCCAGCATCCAGCCTTCCATTCCTCCCGCTCCCCTCCATTCTCTCTCAAGGGCATCACTTTCTTCAGCATAAGTAGACCGGGACCTCCTGAGTGGCTTATTCTATTTTCTGCGCGTTGCATGCTTTTTTCAACAGCTCTTCCTTCACACGAGCCTCCGCCCTGCTGCACGGCGCTGCATTGAACAACAGCACTACGTCTCTGCTTCATACTTCCACTCTCGTCGTCAAGTATATACCCACGGAACCATGTCTCTCAAGCGCAAGGCATCGCTTTCGGCCATCAATTCGCCTGCCTCGCCCACCCCTCTCCCCGGATACACATTCGCCATGGACGACTCTCCCAAACATCTTCATAGTCGGACGCGAAAGCGGTTCAGGAATGATCGCCCCGACGAGAAAGTAGTCTATGGTCAGTACATGGGAGTGGTTCTGCTACTGACATTGTCTAACCACTAATGCAGAAAACACCCTGCGCTGGTTATTCACTGCCCAGCAAACCCGTCCAGCGCAGACCCCAATTGGTGTCGCAGACGAGCAAGACATGGACTCTGAACCTCTCCCAACTCCAGAAACCCTTGATCCCCGCCAGCAGACGCTACACAAATTTTTCCAACCTTCCCAGCCGGCACTTCACTCTCGTCCGCACCTCACGAAGCTGCGACCGAACGAGCAGAGCAACAACCCGTTCCTGCGACCACCCACGCTCGATATAAACATGACAATTGCTCCAATGGGTAGCGATGCGACCTCTTCGCCACCCCAGGAATCTTATACCGACATGGATGTGGATATGGATGTCGACTCTGGAAGCGACGAACCCGTGCAAGCTCCCGAGAGACGGGTCGGAGGTCTCTCATGGATGGGACACCCTCGGCTGCCTTAGTGTTCTCCATTGGGCGGCCTATACTATTCTTCTCGGTCCTCTACCATATGAGGCTGTGTGTGATTCGACCCAACGGATGCGGGACATTGTTGGCGCTCTGGTCCAACAGCTCCAGGACGACGGAGAATGAGATTCCGTTGTCTTTGGTTATTTTGATGTTATATACCCATATATGTTGCTCTTGGGAGGAGGGCGCGACTTTATTATTTCTCTTTGCCACATAGGCGCGCAGACTATACTAGTGTCCACTAAGTCTCTGATAATAAAGATTAGTTAATCTGAAATGGCAAGCATGCTGTATTCTCGCATTTGCATGAATTCCCGTCCCAACGACAATGTGCCAGAGCAAGCTCATGCTCATGATGCTCATGTGCCCATAGACCAGGTTAGATAAGCCGAGAACGGTTCCGACCTCGGCGCACTGACCACCTCAGCTCGCTCTCGCATTCTACCACATCACACCGTGAACGACTTGTTTCGCTTTTATCTGTCCCCACGATAACCTCCTAGACTACGCCATAGAGTCTAGGCCGGTCCATAGTTACCCCCGATTGAAGCGTGACCTGTTGTTCTGACCCCCGATTGAACCGACAGCATGAACGAAAACCAAGCGGTCCAATACCTGGAGTCGTTAATCGGCCAAACTTTACGAATCCACGCAAGTGACACACGTATCTTCGTGGGAAGCTTCAAATGTACAGATGCGGTAGGTGAATTCCCCCTCTCGTCGTCGAAGATACAGGGAACAAAGCGGCGACGCGAACTATTTCCTCCAAACAAAGAACCCCCCGAAACCAATACGAGACCACCGCTGACCCGCGATTGATCAAGGCTCGAAACATCATCCTCGGAGGTACATACGAGTATCGCTATCCTACGCCGTCGGCGGTTCGTGACGCAGCGGCTGACGCAGCGAAAGACCCCGAGTCGTCGGCGGGTGCGCCGCCAACCAACGTCCAGGTGAACATGACGAGTCGCTTTATTGGTCTGGTGGTGATTCCCGGCCAGCATATCACGAAAATCGAACTGGAAGAGACCCCACAACAGGCCCGGGTGCGCGACGCGCTGCGGAAATCATAAGGAGGGGCAATGTGATGAGGCTTGAACTACCGTGGCAGGCTGTGGTTTACTCTGCGTGAGAGCGTGACTCCTGGCCTGTCCTGATTCGACAATGAGATAACGCATGCGACGAGGGTAGGGCTGATAGTGGAGGAGCGCATGGGAGATCCAAAGAAGCGGTCAAATGAACCCACTCAGTGATAATGCCGACTGATGTCTCTCTGGACCGCGGACGACGCAGGAATCCTAGCCACGTTTCTTCCCCTGTCGGACTGGGGGAAATATTTACCTATACGGTGTCCTGGCGCGGATCTGCCAAGGGCTCGAATGCAAGATGTGCAACCCAACGTCTCCCACCACAACGTGGCTAGGAGAAATACTGTTGGTCCTTGGCGCAGGATGCGGGCTTGGCGGCCGCCGCCACAGTCATGTTCCTCCTCAGCTGTGCACCGAGCGGTTGATCTGGTATGGTTCCCGCCTAGGTGGATACGAGTGAGATTTGGACTGCCGGAGTTACCGTGAATAACAGGGTTTGGCGATGCTCTTGTGTGATGAGGGTTAGGCTAGTGGTCTGTGTACGGACGGATGAGAGCAGCCAAGACAGGAAGCGAGAGGGCTGCAGAGCCATATGATCTATTTCCTCTGCCTTGGCTGAGCGTGGTTCGAGGTATCGGGTGCATTCGGAGGTTCATGAGGCTTATGGGGAAGGAGATCCAAGTATATGCGAGTGGTTTGTAGGCCGAATTGAAATGTTCAAGACATGAAGCGAGAATGCAAGGTCATGGGAGAGCGAGGAAGGTGTCCGTGCTGAGATGCGTCGGAACTAGAGGCACGATGGCGGAGACGTAAGTTTGCGACTCCTCTCGTTGGATTGGATTCTTCCGTGGGGCTTTATTTTTGTTGACTTTGTGTTCATGGGTAGAACTTAAGCTGGTCAAAGATGCTATAAATACTGCATCATGAATCATGACTAGAGCTAGAACAATCCCTGGGTAAACACCTAGGTGATTGATAGGCACCAGCATAGAGCGCTTAGTCAGCCCACCGCCTCAGGCTGCCGTCGTGCGGGCCGACTAGATGATCCGGACCAGTTATCGGCGGGCCTGCAGAGGATCCAGACCAGAACGGGAGGCGAGAACATCACCGGCTGTCGATTATTCTATCTCTCTCCCTCTATCGTTCCCCTCATCCTCGTCTTCCAACTTCTCCTCCTCTCTTCCCGGTTTAGCTTCAACGACCACCGTCAATCCTCTCGGTTTGTCGCCTCTCGATCCCTCTTCTGAAACGTCCTCCACCGTACATCCTGTGAGTCCTGCAGCTTCTCCATGCTTCCCTCCCCCATAATGACGCATTCTTCCCCTCTCCTCCTCCACCGAATGAACTGAACTGCCTCCCCCCATTCGACAGGAAGACGAGGATCGTGATCGTCCTCTGGTCTCTTCTTCTTCTCTCCCCTCCCCTCTCGCCAAATCGCTTCTGCCTCGCCCTCCCCAGTCCTCTCCGTTCGTCCTTCGCATTCAGTGTTTCCGTTCCCGTGTCTATCGTTGCCGTTTTGGAACCTCGCTCTAACCGTCATACCAAGGAGCTTTTTTTTCGGCGAATCGGAACTCCGCCTTCCGATCTGTTAGCTCGCCAGTAGCGGTGGCTTCGCCTGAACTAGGTCTCTCTCCTGTGATCCGAATCTCCTCGGTCGGCTTCAGCTTATCGCCGTGCTAAACCCTCCTCCGACCGTCTCTGAACAACTGCATCTGGGGCTGGTTCCCTCATTCACCTTGATTCAGGAGTTCAGGAGCTCGCGGGGATCGTTCGGTTGCCTTCCGCGGTCACGTTCACCTTCATAGCGTCAACTCAAATCTACCTCCCTCCTTCGATTCGATTCTGCGTCCTCGTGGATCCCACCTCCCTCTTATATCCAACCCTCGAAAGCCACATAATAGCCAAGACGGCCTGCAACATTCCATTTAAGAAGAAGGGCTCTGATTGCGGTCCATCTTTTTAACTTCGCATCCCCGAGCTTGGCAGATATTCCCGCCTTGCAGCAATGGGTCAGTCGCATTCCAAGGGCAACTCCGGCCCTGGCGACTCGTTGCAATCGTATCCATCTTTCTCTCGGTCCGATACCAAAGAGTCTCTGCGCTCGTTCCGCGGCTCAATCCGCTCCAAGATCCGTAGCAGCGATAGCCCTCGTGCATCCTTGTCTGGTCTTTCGCAGGATGACAAGTCGGACGCCGGCTCCATCAAGTCGGTGGGAAGTAGACGCAGCTCTACCAACATAAGCGCTCAGTCCCCGGCCGAGGACTCGACTTCTCGACTGGACGCCCCGGAACCTCCTCCTTCGCCTTCCCTCTCCAGCAGTTTGAAGAAGGGCCACAAGGATGTCAATGCCATGAAGCAGAGTGGTGAGGTCGACCTCGTGTCGGATGCTCCGCCAACGGCAGGCGGCCCTACCGGCTCAACCGCCACCGTCGGGGAATCGATTCTCATCAAGCGGGAGGGCCAGCTGAACCCCATCTTGGACTTCATTATGAATACCCCCATGGATGCTTCCTCCTCTCCTGGAATGGGCATGGGTGCTCTCAAGTCGATCGATCTGGATGACATGATCACCCGTCTGCTGGATGCTGGATATTCGACCAAGGTCACCAAGACCGTCTGTCTCAAGAATGCCGAGATCACGGCAATCTGTACCGCTGCTCGGGAGCTGTTTCTCAAGCAGCCGGCCCTGCTAGAACTCTCTGCCCCGGTCAAGATCGTGGGTGATGTTCACGGCCAGTACACCGATCTTATCCGCTTGTTTGAGATGTGCGGGTTCCCTCCGGCTTCGAACTATCTGTTCCTCGGCGACTATGTCGATCGCGGCAAGCAAAGCCTGGAGACGATCCTGCTTCTGCTGTGCTATAAGCTCAAGTACCCCGAGAACTTCTTCCTGTTACGGGGCAACCACGAATGTGCCAACGTCACCCGTGTGTACGGATTCTATGACGAATGTAAACGGCGCTGCAATATCAAGATCTGGAAGACCTTCATCGATACCTTCAACTGCTTACCGATCGCATCTATCGTAGCCGGCAAGATCTTCTGCGTCCATGGAGGGCTGTCCCCCAGTCTGTCGCATATGGATGATATTCGTGGCATCGCACGCCCGACTGATGTTCCTGATTACGGGTTGCTGAACGATCTGCTCTGGAGCGATCCAGCCGATATGGAGGAAGATTGGGAACCGAACGAGCGTGGTGTGAGTTACTGCTTTGGCAAGCAGGTGATTATGAACTTTCTGCAACGCCATGATTTCGATTTGGTTTGTCGGGCGCACATGGTAGTCGAGGATGGGTACGAGTTCTACCAAGACCGTATTCTTGTCACTGTTTTTTCGGCTCCTAACGTGAGTATTATAAGCCCCATTTGACATCTGAGGCTCGATTTTGGACTGACTCGTTTAGTACTGCGGCGAATTCGATAACTGGGGCGCTATCATGTCCGTTTCCGGGGAACTGCTTTGCAGTTTTGAACTTTTGAAGCCACTGGATTCGACGGCGCTGAAGAATCACATTAAGAAGGGACGGAAGGAGCGAAACAGCATGTTGAGCAGTCCTGTAAGTTTCTCCCTTGCTTTTCCTCTTCCATTGCCAAGAAGAGGCCTCATCCGGTTGTGTAACAACGCCGAGACTATTGTGCCTTTCTTCCTGTCCCTCGCTCAACCGGTCCCATTCCCATTCGCTGACATGTCACAGCCGGCCACCGTCTCTGCCCAAAGCTACTAGACTCCGCGGCGACGATTACATGCCAAGGAATCAGCACCCGCCGTATGTCACCACCGAAGCGATCTGGGTCCCTGCCTGGAACGATGGCTCATACGCTCCATTTCGTCAGCAAAACGGTCGACCGTCGCAATCAGCTGGATTGGCATCCAATGAGCGTTGATACAGATCCTTGACCGGACGTCTCGCCCAGGAGATGCATATCCTCGGTGCCAACTTCTGGCATCCTTGCACGAAACCCAGCTAGTCACTGGTTGTCCGTCGCTGTCTTCAAGGACTTGCCACGATTTACCCGTGTGATACCCGTCCGCATACACTCAACAACCGCCTTCCGTCTCGGAAGACATCATAGAAGATTAACGGCCTTCACCATCTGGTTTATATGCACGTGTGTATCGAAGGACTCATCACGGACACTTACTCATGACGTATGGACTTGAGTCTGGATCTACGTGATTCTCCGTGTACTTTTACGATCTTTGGTCTGGGGTTTTGATTTTCTGTCGTTTTACTGCTATCAGGGTCTCATTTTCTTCATGGCATATGCATTTGCTGTTTTGTTCTGCTGCGCTGCGACATTATTTTGCGGTTTACGATTCGTTATATTTGCCTTTGGTACTGCTGTCCAACAGCCCAAGTAGAAACTAGGAACCATAAATGGTGTTCGAGTACATAAATCATGACTGTTGAATACTCCCTAATTTACATGTTAATATGTATTTGCTATGTTCAACCTATCAGTGCTCGAATTTCCTCTTCTATCCCGCCTTGCTCTGGGATGACCTGTTTCAGATCTTCAGAGATAGGCCCTATGCTAATCATTGCGAAATCTTGGTCCTATACAACAAATCCAGTCAGCACGTAATACAGGTTCCAACCGTGAACATGTGAAAACACTTGCATGCATAAAATAGATCCCCGTCAGCGTGCGGCCGGGCTCGATTTCTATCGTTTTCCGCCTCCCACGCGGGACAGGCTTGGAACGAAGCATGATACGTGGAAGGGCGCAGGGCTGGAAGACGAAGGGATCCGGCTTGGTGTTTGTCATGACCTAGACAATGGGAGCGTCAATTTCTTGCCCTGTGACCGACCTAGCCCATGGCACAAAGACGGCGACGCGACGCACCTTCAACGAAGAAATCCAACACGAGCCAGCCCGCGACACTCCCCCGGCATACCCATTCACGCTCCCCTCCGCCTGAAACCCAGTCAACCGCTCCCCACCGGGCCCATCGATCGCAAACGGGATCTTGACGGAGTTGTCTGCGGATGCGGTGGACGGACACGCCTGGACACGCTGCACGGGGGCGTCCGCCGCGTAGATGAAGTCCACCCCCACGATCGCGGCGTTGCACACCGTCACCTCCAGCCGGGTCAGGTACGGCAGCAGGGCGCCGCGGTCGCCGCCGAACATGACCCGCACCAGTGGGCGGTATTCGTGGTCCGGGAACTGGCGGCCAGGGAACGAGGCGTCGTAGAGGTGTTGAGTTGCGGGTGGGATGCTGGGGTACCAGAGGGCTGTGGTGCGGAGCGGGAGGGGTGTGGTTTCGGGTTGTGGGGGGAGATTGGAGGGGATGGATAGGGAGACGAGTTTGAAGCCCTATATTGTTGTGTGAGATGCGGGAAGAGTTGTGGGAGAGGGATGAGGGAGGGGGCGTACGTCAAAGTGTGCTTTTATGGTGTGAATTGCTGTCTTTGTGCATAGGCGGATTGTTTGAGGCAGGCCGTCGGCGGAGCCGATCCAGGGGGATATCTCGCCTTGAGCGCTGACTATGCGGAGGGCTGTGATGCCGCGGGGCGCGGCGGCTACGATGAAGCCTGTTATCGTGGAGGGGCCGTAGTGGAAGGCGAAGGACTTCTCCTTCTGCGGGAGGACGAAGCCGATATTTGTGGGCTCGCCGGTTGGAGTAGTGAAGCGCAGACCGGAGACGTACGGTCTGTCGCTGAGAGTCTGGAACGACACGCTGACGGAGTGTATCGGTTTGGGAATGTTTGCAATTTGCGCGTATATCGCTCTGCATTTCAGCTTGCGCGGGAAGCTGTTTGCAGGCCGAGCTATAAAATCACCACCGACAGAGCGCCACGACTCTCCCGGATCTAGCGGCGAAGTATCGAGCTCCCTTGTCATGTTCTCGTTGGGGAGAGGAGGCTCGAGAAGCAGGCTGACTATATCTTTCAGGTAGCTCCAGATGCGCTTCCTGTTCTTGAGCTGCTGCGAGGACGACGGCGTGACGGCCGTCAGTTCGTAGAGCATCCTCCAGTCGCGAGTGCGCTGGACGGCGAGACTGCTGCACCGGGGGTCCCTCGCCTCCAGGCAATACCCGCGTTCGTGGGCATGCGCGAACCTCGACGCCCAGAATGCCTGCGTAAATGGTAATCTCGCGAACGACCGCGAGGCTAAGCGTGCGCTGGCAACGTCCGACAGCGGGAGGAGGACTCTGATGTCCTCCAGGACTTCCTGGGGTAATCGCTGGAAGCAATCGGACGTGTCGTCCGGTGCCGGGGCTATGGCGAGAGCGGCGTAGTCCGCCCGCTTGACCTGCGACTCTGCAAGAGCCGTCTGGATCTCGGGGATATCCACCGGCTCGCCGATCAACAGCGACAAGGGCGAGTCGGTCACCCCGAGGTACCGGCGAATGTAGCCCGCGATGTGCACGTCTTCCCACGGGTATCCCTCGGTCGGGAGGCGGTTCATAAGCCCGCCGTAGCTATGTCCCCAATCGAGCCATCCGGTCTCCTTGGCGGGGCAAGAGAGACAGACGTCATACAAACGCTGAATGGGGACGGAGTCCGGACGCATGGCACTTTCCAGCAGCTCCCAGCACGATTCGTGCGACAGGAAGCCTGGCTGGGGGTGCTGGTGGTCGCCTATCAAAGGCGGGAAGCAGTCTTCGTCCGAGAAGTCGAAGCCTTTGTCGTCCCATCTTGCTTCTGGACGGGACGGGGCGGCGCAGCCTGCAATGTGCGACGGGACGCGGCTGCCGACTCCTGTGAGGAACGGCTTGCCGTCTAGGCTGGAGTTGTTGTCGCATCGGACTGTTGATTGTTAGCTTGGAGGGTTCAATGGGAGGAAGAGGATAGAAAGCGAATGCGTAGACGACAGACTTGCTCTGAAGTTCCTTCGCCACGTGCGAGTAGGATGTCGGTATACTACGCTTGCACCGCAGATGATACAAAGGGGGTGTTGACTCTCCATGGATTGTAGCTGCTACCAAATGGCAGAAGTAGGTGGTGGGAGATGAAGTTGATGGAGCAAGATGGTTGTTGATGCCAAGCCACCGGCCGTCGCAGCCTCAGGCAAAAAAGTATCGACGGTGCCTACAGAATTCACAAGCATACACCACAGCAGTCGGACACAGGTTCCAAATAACTTTTACCTCTATGATGCTGGAAACCTATCCTGATCGCCAGAAGTCAACAAATATAGAAACAAGATCTGTACAAGCGCCAGGCAACAAGCTTAGCTCGCGGGATATTGGAAAACACAAGGCGACAGCTTTCAAAGTGCGAACACGAGAAGAACACGTAATGACTGCCTGCATCCAGGATAAGCATCAGGATCACTCGTAGTCCCGAACATAACGGCCTGGCAGTTCCACATCCCACATGGGCCTCTCCACGACAGCGACTTCAAGGCTGCTCCGCTCCTCATCGTCTTGCGCGCCTTCATCCGAAAGAGGGCTTAGCGGCACAATCCCGAGAATATCACGGTACTTGTACGTGTGCCACCACCGGCGGGAGGACTGGGGCTTATCCCCGTTCTGAACCAGCTGTTTCTGAGAGGACGTGTCGTTGGCGCCGTCGCTTGTGTTGTTCAGACGTATAGATCGGCGCTTGTGCTGAGTGCTAACTTCCGCTTTGTCGTCCCGCCGAAGTCGTGCCAAGGCGGTTTCATGGTTGTCGATATAGGCTTCATCATTCTCGTAGGCTTCGTCTTCGTCATCGCGTCCGCGTGTCTGCAGCTTCTCTAGAGAGACCCACTCGCCCTGGGACTCGTCATGGCCCTCGACCTTACGAATCTTCGCAGCGATCGAGACATCAGATTTGGCCAGTGGGATCTTATCACCAGCGCCAGTGTTTGGCTTCTTCCTCTCACCCTCATCCTCTTCAAACGGGTCGCGCTTGCGTTTAGATGCGTTCTTTTTCGAAGCGGCATCATCGTGGGTGTCTGCGGATGCAGTCAACTCTTCAGAGGATGGGAAGTCCTGGTTCAAGTCAAACATCCACAGCCACGAGTTTCCATACAGCCACAGTCGTTCGCGGGCTTCCGTCAGATCCCAGAGACAGCCCATCGCACGGTCCTTCACGCCTCTGAACGCAGCCGGCAGGAATGCTTTGGGGTTTCGTTTCGACCAGTCGGACAATTTGCCTTCAATCGCGTCGAATTCCACCAGCTGATGCTCACTGGTGAGAACCATCAGCCGGTTTTCGGAGGACGGCTGATGGCTGGCGCCATTCGTCAGTAGCTTTTCGCTGGCCTTATTCTGCGGTCTGAATGACAGAAAGACGACGCCTGACGTGAGGCGGGGGATAGGCGACTCTGCAGCAGCAAGACGCCAACGCTCGCCTTCAACCGCCGATTCCTCCTCATCGTCGGAAGACTCGTCGTCGGAGTCTGCATCGCTGGTAGACTTCGCCGCCGCCTTGGAGGCGGCAGCTCCAGCATCTTCCAATACCCAAGTGTCGACGCAGCCGGAGATATCACCAACCGCAAAAATCCTGCTGTTTTCCGAGAATACGGCGCATCGGATGGTCTTCTCATAATCTCCGAGGGTGCCGTGGGATGCTTTCTCATGCCGCGAGTGGCGCGAGGCTCTGTTGACTTGGATGAGTTTCGAGAGGACCTGAGGCTTGTCCTGCGGGGACGAAGCAGGCTGGATTCGAGCCAGATTGACAGCACTGTTGGGACGCACGACGCAGATCCACCGGCTGTCTGGGGAGATGGTCACAACGCGAGCGCCGTCGTCGGAAAGTGCTTCGGGGACATCGAGCTTCTGGATGCGTAGCGTTCCTTTCTCATCACCCTTGCGGCGACGAACGGAAAACACCTTGACGCTGGAGATCGTAGCAACCACGAGGATTTTGCCGTCCGAAGAGAGCATAGCCGACGTGATGTTTTCTTCGCCCTAGTTAAATCGTTAGAGTAGGCTCCTTCATTTACCTGTTGCGTAAACTTACTTGAATCAATACTTTGCCCACAAGCCGGTGTCTTTGGCCCTCGGAGCTCTCGTTAGCGGAGGTGGGACCGCGGGATACGCGCCAAATGCTGGCCTCTCTGTCCCAGAAGCTCATAACCAGACGAGATGACGGAGACGAAGCAAGCTGCGGTATTTGAGGTAACGTCGGCAGCTTCCGATGGTGCTCTTTTCCGAATTCGCGCAGAGGCAGGACAACCGGGGCAGCGTCAGGACCTATTATTGTTAGTAAGATTGGCGATACAGAGCGAAGTAATGGCAGACGAACCTCCAGAAACCACAATGCTAACCTCCTTCGTTTCGTAGACGGCAAACGTCTTCACATCGTGTGTGTGATACCGTCGGTGCATCACCTCAGCCCACCGGCTTCGCTTATCACCCTTCTCCGCTTCTTTCTTCCTGTAGACGACAGTCCGCTGGTCCGCACCGCCGCTGATAACCGTATCCCCCGTAGCACTGACAGCAATATCCAGCGTGTCCGCGAGGTGGCCCTGTATCCGCTGGATAAGGGCGTAGTTCTTCGCATCCCAGAAGCGAATCTCGCCAGCCGAGTCGCCGGACACAATGGTGCCATCGGGGAGGCACTTGACGGACCAAACGAGCAGCTCCTTAGTGCCACCTGAGGGGCCCTTTCCCAAAGATATCGTCCGTAGCAGCTGGCCAGACCGGATATCGAACAGGCGGATAGAGCTATCGGCATACCCCGCGACAATGGTGTTGCGATTCTGGAAGGTGACGCTCAGTACTCTGGCCCTTTTGGTCGACGGACGCATCAGACGGAGAAACTTGAGGTCGTCATCGGCCGTGGACAAGATAACGATGGATCCGTCCGCGCACCCAGCTGCGAGATGCTGTCCGATGTATTCTCCCTCGGCGGGCGGCAATAATTTCCCGTCCTTGCCTCGCTGTGTCGCCTGCCACCGTGGCTGCGCTGCCAAACACCAGATCTCGCCGTAGTTACCGCTCGAATGGCGCAGCGGACGGCCGTGTTCCAGATCCCATTCGGTGACCGCCGTGGAGTATCCGATGCTGAAGAGACGCAGCCGTCCGGGCAATTTGCCGCCATCGGGGCCAGTCTCCTGCGGATCGAGCGTCCATGTCAGACCCTCGATGCTTCTATCTTTTCCTCCACGGATGACTGTCTCCTGGAACCATGCGCCGCGCAGCGGGTTCCATATTTCGATGTCGCCGTTTGCGCGACCAATCGCCAGTCGGAGGGTAGGGACGCCGCGTCCGGCGACGCCAGCGGAGGGAGGATGGGAGAACGCAAGCGCATTGATCGCCTGGGGGTTGTAGGGCACGAAACGGCACCGGTGAATATCCATTGTGAAAGGCGTGTCGTGGTGAAGATCAGGATCGAATTTGGGTAGATTTCTGCAGAGCTTCAGATAAAGATGGAAGAAAAGCAGTAAATGGCTGTTAGATATTCGAAAAAACCAACCCCGGCTCTAGTATCGAGCCGACCACTAAACAATCATTCTGCGCCACGAGAATCGGTAGACTGGAGGATGGGGTGCTGTGGTGGTGACCGTGATGATTTTCCGATCTTTTTTTTCTTGCCTGTTGGAGATACAATTTTTAGCGCCGCGGAAGACTCCACATCGGATGGTCACGTGATTAATCTCGTCTTAGTCACAGAGGAACTATAACAATTCTCGAGTCTACGATATTCGTAGTATATTTTATAATGGTGCAGTCAGGTCTGTTTGATATATGTTTCCATATGGTGTAGAAAGCGCGTACTGAGTCTGGGTTGCCGTCATCACAAAATTGGCGGAGGAGAAGATCTAAATCTCTAACCTCTCCCTTTCTATACATCCACGAGGTCAGGACAGCTCAGGTGTGTGAATATTATGTGTAGTATGTATGTGGAGCATAAGGTATGCCTGTGGGAATATGATATGGACGTGGATATATACTTCGTAATTGACAATCAGCCTTTTTTCTTCTATATATTGTTCATATCAAAAAGAAAACATTCATAGTGAGTGGGTCTTTAGAAGCATATGCTCATTGAGGAACCCAATTTCTCTGTTGAATGCTAAAGGGTATAATACCAGTCACTCATTCCCTCAAGTTGCAGACCACCCTCCTTTGCTCTCCGGTTCATTCTGATGAAGTAGACATCCATGATCGCAGTCATGATGATGCTGGCTATGGAGATACCAAACGTCACCCATATACCCGTGGTATACTGCGGGCTTTCACTGGACTTGAACGCCACACTGGCAATGATGCCACCGAGACCGCCCCCAATCAAGCAAGTTGCAGACGCAACGCCGCGCTTTGAATGAGACGTGATGTTGTTTGCCTGGAACGCCAACACACCAGGAATGCAGTACTGCAATGCGCCAACCCCCAGGAAGATACCAAAGTATCTGGCGCCGTTAGCCCCGCCATATGCCATGATGACCATGCCGATGCAGGTAAGAAGCTGGTGCACGGCAATAATCGGGCCACGGATCCGGTATTTGTCTGTCAACCAGCCCGAGGAGTAGGTAATGGCGGCTGCGAAGACGTACGGCGGTGCGCTGAGCAGCTGGCTGGTCGTGGTGCTCCATCCCATGCCCTCCTTCAGAATGATGGTTTTGAAATAGCTGAAGGCGTAGCCGGGGAGGGTTGAGGCCATGAGATTGAAGGCCCAGAAATACAGCTTCCAATCTTTGAGGTGGTGGAGAATACGGGCGAGAGTCATGGGATCTTCTTCCGCATCGCCGCGGTCGTAGTTGATGCGGTCAATGATGAACTGCTTCTCTTCGGGCTTCAGGAATTTGTCTGCTTTTGTGGGGAAGTCGATGATAATGAACCATCCGAAGAGGCAGACTCCGCAGGTTATGGCGCCTTCGATGATGAAGATCCCTAGATATCTTTGGTTAGATTTAATTATCTGACACAGAGCGGAATTGACATACACCTCCATCCGTTGAGACCATGGGTACCCTTCAAGAGGGTGAGAGCATAGGCAAATATCGCGGCAAAGGCGTTTAACACGACCGACATTAGCCAGAAACCGGCCAACCTTTTTCCTACTTCGAAGCGAGTATACCAGCAGGTGATCAGGTAGGTGCATCCTATGAAAGTATCAGAATCTGTCACAGGGCTATTGAGTAATGTCCATCTACCAGGAAGAAACCCTGCTTCCATTGTCCCCAGCAAGACTCTGCAAATCGTCATCGTCACCCAGCTCTTTGTAAAACCCATGCCAATCAATATGGTTCCGAAACTGACGCCGAGGAATGCCAGCCAATTCGCTGCGCCGGCTTTTGGGAGGACTATGTTCTGAGACGGGGTCAGTATGAATCTTGGAGGGGAGATGTTGAACTAACGCTAGGGATTTCAAACACACTGTTTACTTCATTAGCAAGATCAACCTCTCAAGCGTGTATCATGACTGGGTTCGAGCACCTACATGTAAGCCACGAAGAATACCATCACAATGATGGTGTATCTCGCCCCCACGTCCAGTCCAAGATCCTCCTGCATGCCTGCAACCAGTGCAAGACCGAGATTGGTACGGTCAATAAGTGAAATAGAGTACATCACACCTAGGATAGGGAGAAGACGAAGATCTACTCGTCGACTGAATAATCAATCAGCTACCATACTGCCGAAACACCAGATGAAGGCCAGGTCAAGACTTACATCACCCTCTTCTGATGGGCTTCATCAATGCCGTAGACAGGACCACTGCTTGAGCTGGGCTTTGAAGCCCCATCTTCGAGCTTGACTGACTCGACATGCTGCGTCTCAGTTGATTTTTCCACTGAGCGATCAGGCTGTGAAGCCATAATGGGACAAGTGGATCAGATTCGACCACACTAATGAGTAGACTATCGAGGACTTTTGAAAAAGACAGCGTCGTAGATGGACAGATAGAATGTATGAGGATTGGCCGTACTTTCTGGACACCAGGCCCCTCCTATCCTGCACAGGCCGCTCATTTTATACCAATTGCCACCACACCGTCATAACCGAGCTACCCAAGGCATGTACAGCTCGCTTACCCGACAACCACCGCGGAAGATGGCATGAATCAGAAATCTGGGGGATCGTATGGGGAGTTTACCCCGCAACTACTCGACCGCCAAGAGAGAGGAAGCCAAACGTATTGGAGCGGAGGGGGTACCTACGATTACCGGTATAGCTGGCGCTTCGGGGCTCTTGGCGCTTAAGAGGGGATTCTTTGGAAGTCAGGATGTAGGTGGCATTGTGTCCGGGGATCACTAGAATGTCTTTGACTGTCTTTTGGTACTCGATCTGTGCGGGGGACCAGGGGTTGAAAGCAATCCAGACGTATCTAGCACCGTCAATAGAAGGACGGTCCAAACGTCGTCAAGAGGCCAATCTCTATATACCCTTCTCGTGTAGCCGTGTCTCCAAGAAGCCTTCTATGTTAAGTCGGCTATCGTAGAGGAGATGCGGAGGTAAGTGGGAGCCCAAGCCACACTGCGTCTTCTAGGGTCTGGCCAGAGACCCAGCTCCTCGGTTCTTCAGACTAGATAAAGGTTGCCTTGAGGGGTTTGGTGCCATAGCACGGGACTCCCAGGAGGAAATCTGAGAGAGCGTACTTATAATAGATTGGCGTAGTTCAGAGAAACTTAGCCCTTGACCGTGTACCTATCTGCGTGCTTCAGATTGAGTCTGTGCGTTTCTAATCCGTGCTTCCATATCAACAAGGACAGCTAATTCTTGTACGTTATGTATTTGTATATATGAAAAAAAGGTGTCTAATTGTTGAATGACTTGACGGTTGACAAAAGATAGATGTAATCATACATAGATGTTCATGACATGTCACATGACTTCGCGACATAACGCGTCTCCCACCCCGAAGAAGCTCCAATATGCAGCGCCCCAAACAACCCCCAAACCCCATGGATCCCATCATAGAAGGCCTAAATTATGCCCAAAGAGACGCCGTCACGTCCCCGGCATCAATTCTCCAAGTCCTGGCCCCGCCGGGCTCGGGAAAGACCAAGACGCTGACCGCGCGTGTCGCGTACCTGCTCTCGCACCATGGGTACCAGCCGCAGGACGTCATCTGTTGCACGTTCACGATCAAAGCCAGTCGGGAGATGCGGGAGCGGCTGGCCAAACTGGTCGGCGATGACGTCCAGTCGAGATTGATTCTGGGGACGTTTCACTCCATCTGTCGCCGGTATCTGGTCAGCTATGGCTACTTGATTGGGCTGCGCCGGGGGTTTGGGATTGCGGATTCGAGCGACAGTCTAGCCATTATTAAAGTGAGTTGCATCCTGCAGTATGGTTCATTGGAACATAGTAGGCTAAAAAACTACTCTACAGCGAATCGTAAAACGTCTACAACTCAACATCCTCCCGAACGTCGCCCGCTCGCGCATCTCGCATCAGAAAGCCCACGGGATCTCCCCGGACGAGGTGGCAAAGAAGTACGCGAGCAATGCGGCGAAGATCCAGGAAAACCGCGAGTTCATCCAGGTGTATCGCGAGTACGAGGCGCATCTGGCGGCGTCCCATCTCCTCGACTACGACGACCTCCTCGTGCGGTGCGCGGAGCTCCTGCGCCGCCATCCGAGCTGTGTGTCGAATGTGCAAGCTGTGCTGGTGGACGAGTTCCAGGACACCAACCACATCCAGTACGAGCTGATGAACCTGTTCGCGTCACAGAACCGCCGGATCACTGTCGTCGGCGACCCCGACCAGAGCATCTATGGGTTTCGTTCGGCGGAGATCAAGAATCTGGGGCGCATGCAACAGCGGTACCGAGATACGGCGGTTGTGCTCCTGGAGGACAACTATCGCTCGTCGGGGTCCATTCTGAGCTCCGCGCAGGACGTCATCGAGCAGGATACTTCGCGGCCCGCGAAGAAGCTCCAGCCCACGCATAGTGTGGGCACGATGCCTGTACTGCGCAAGTTGCCGACCGCAGACGCAGAGGCACAGTGGATTGTGCTCGAGATCAAACGGTGCATGGCCATGACGGGGAAGCTCCTTGATCACTCCGACTTTGCGATCCTGCTGCGGTCCGCGTCGCTCTCGCGGCAAATCGAGTCGGAGATGGGGAAGCATGGCATACCGTACAGGATGGTCGGGGGGCTGCGGTTCTTCGATCGCGTCGAGATCAAGCTACTCCTGGACTATCTGAGGGTGATCAGCCAGCCGGGCAACACGGACGCACTGCTGCGCATTATCAACGTTCCCTCGCGGAAGATCGGCGAGGAGACGATCCGTTCGCTGATGAGCGGCGCAGAGAAAAACAAAAAGCCTCTCTGGGATTTTATCAAAGACGTCGCGCAGGGTCGCCGGTCGACCGAGAAGACCCTCTCGAAGCCGGCCAACCACGGGCTCTGCACGTTTGTTGGTCTGATTGAGTCTTCGAGACGGAAGCTGCTGGAATGCACGGACAACTCGGCCCCCCGGAAGCTCCTCGACTACGTGATTAAGAGACTTTCGTTTCGGGACTATCTTACGACGATGTACGGTACGAACGAGGAAAATCGCTGGGCTAATGTGGAAGAGCTGCTGGGACAGGCGGACGACACAAAGGCAGACGATGATACCGAGCAGGACGACCGTCTGCCAGAGATCGAAGGCCTCGCGCAACAGGAAGCCCACGCCGGGGAGGAAGCTCTATCTCGCTTCCTGGCCAATGTGGCTCTGTCCACGGAGGTCCGCCCACAGGAGGGCGAGGACGGAACGCAATCGCAGGAGAAAGTGACCATCTCCACGATTCACGCGGCAAAGGGCTTGGAGTGGCCCGTGGTCTTCGTTCCCGCCGTGTACAACGGCAGCATCCCGCACTCGCGGGCCGACGACTGGGATGAGGAACGACGGCTGCTATACGTAGCGATGACTCGAGCGCAAGCACTGCTATACCTGAGCTACCCGCTCGAGCAGGCCCGTAGCGGCGAAGAGACAACCGTGTCCGACTTCCTCCCAGACAAGATTGTTGAATCCCGTTTCCGCTGCATCGGACCCAGTCTGAGGGAGAAGACGGTCTACGACATCGCCGACATCCTCCGCCGACCGAGGCCGTCCGCCGAGGCGATAAACGAGGGACAGGTTTCGCTGATCTCAACTCTCGACGATCAATGGACGCCCGAAGGACGGGAGGCGCCGGACGCCTTGCTGACATGGGACGGCGTGAGGGTGACAGGAGAGGGGGAGCCATACCCAAAACGACGTCGGTACGGTCCCCAAGATTCCACATCAACCACGGCGGTTCCTGTGTCGACGTATTCCATCGGGAGTTCGAACTTATCCGTGACCACGACCATGTCGTCATTCGGGTTCTCGACCGCCAGAGAGTACATCACCAGTACCGCCTCGACGACAGGGGGCCCGACAATTCAGCCCAGGGCGTCCAACACAGGGATCCCTGGTCGAAAAGCCAATGAACTGTCACAGAAGAGCATATCGGGCTTCTTCAGCGGCGCCGCGCAGGCAACCCGCGGCGAATCAGCGGCGCCGGGTCGCCACCAGCCACGGGGCAACCATCGGGCGACTGAGCCATCAGCACCACCTCCACCGCCTTCTGGTTGTCACCCCGGCTTGCGCAGCGGTATGCCTCCCAACTTCTCAGTTCATCGGCCACAAGTGCACCGCCCAACACGCCCCACCCTGGAGCCCTCCGACCCCAACCGCTACACGTGGCTGGGGACATCCTCGACGACGACGGCGGGCACGTCGAAAGCAACTGTCCGACCGACGCTGCACAAAGGTTCGGAGAACGAAGTATGTGACGGAGAAGGTCAGGCTCGCGAGGAGTGGGGGGACCGCGGGATTAAAAGGCCGGAGGGGCTGGTCGGGGGCGTGCGGCCGGCGGCCACGTACCATACGACTACGATGGCGATGGTGCAGGGCGTGGGAGGAGCGCCAGCGCGGCGGACGTTGGGAATTCGTCGGAGCATGAACGGGTGGGAGGAACGGATGAAGCGCGGGAGAGAGTCGTCGATGCGGTGACGTATGTTGATGGTTAGGATGCTAGCATGTACGGAGTATGGGTGTCTGCCAGCAGATGGACTCAGGAAGAGTCTATGGCACGAGAATTGAGGACCCTCGAATCAACACCATCAACTGTCCTCAATAGGAAGACAGCACACGTAGGAGATGAGTAATCATATCCACCAGCTTCCAGCTGGCACCACAACGACCTCATAATTCCAATAGACCCGGTAGGTCCACTGCATCAGTGGACTAGATACCTAAGTACCTATTCTCGAGCTCACCCACAGGTTATCCCCAACAGAGCAAGACCCATGACGCCATCATTCTAGCGGTGAAATGCCGGATCACCTGATGTCTCGTCTGTGCTACCTCCGCGTGGCCCCGTGACCGGCGAGAAGGGAGGATGTCGATGTCGATACCTCTGGGGCAGCCAGATAGGTCCTCCGTACTATTGAAGTGGAGTTGGCTGGGTCTGATTATTGGTGAGGGACGTACGCGATCCCTAGAGGAGCTAGCGGACCAGGAGAGTGCGGGTTATCATTGCCTTCTTCCCAAGTGCGGACGGAGTACTCCGTAGGCGATGGGATGTAGGGAGGACTCGGTATGTACAGGAAGTAGGGGTTCTCCGATGGGAGTCCAATCCAATCCGGGGAGTAGACTGCTGTGATGCTTGCCTCGTCTTGAGCAGAGAGTCGATGGATGGATGGATGCTGAATGTCGGACGACGTCATGTGAGACGGGGCGGGAAAGGAGGCTGCTGACTAAGGAGTCTAGACTGGATCGGCTAGGCCGAATTAGGCAGACAGCTATTCCTGTGCATCCAGCACCAATCAGCAGGCGACGATCCAGGTACATACAAAGTACTTACTTACGTATGCTGCTAGATGAAGGAGTTGTGTTTCAGTAGAGATGGAATAATTATAGTAATCAGGGGACAATTCATCACTTTTACTGTCTTGTCTAGCAGTATTCAGAGTATTCAGACGACTGTACAGAAGGTTAACTCTATAAATAGGAGGATTGACGTGTAATATGTATGGTGGTGTTAATTTCGCGTATTTTACCCATCTCCCCCAATCATTCATCCCGTAGACCGTATCTGTCGTGTCACCTCGCCCATTCCATCAGGGATGCTGGATGATGCGACGAACCCTGAATCGTCAGAGAATCGGTGAATCTAGGTACCTACGGACTAGGTAGACTAGGTACCTACCTACTCACAGGGATACTTGTCAGCCTCATCCTGGTACAGCCACTTCACCAGGTAGGCATCACCGCCTCACAGGCTATAGCACCAGGCAGACTGTGGCTGATGGCTGGCTGGAGACTGTACTGTACCAACAGCACGACAACGGTCAGGCTGAGCCAGATCGATCAAGATCATCGTGGATAATCGTAGAATCGTCCACGGAGATCCGACGCGGCGAGACATCCATCCCTTGACGCACATCCGTCCAGTCCACCAGCTCGGGACGCTTCTGAGCCATCCGGTTTGCCGCCTCGTCTTTTTTGGCTTTGGCCCTTTTGCCCCTGGCAGCCGCGGTGGAGCGGATGAGCAGCCCGGGGGCTTCGATAAGGATTCCAGATTCAGTGCTGGGTTGTAGGAATGGAATGGCATGACGTTATTCTGTAGAGTAGTGCTGGTATGGTTGGTAGGTAGGTACCTATTAGGCATAGCATAGGTACAAGGTACATACATGGTACTACTGGACCTACAGTACCTACAGTACCTACGGACCCGTTCAGACCTCTCTGCAAATGACTGATCTCCCTAGCTAGTCACCTAGTTCCCTAGGTAGTTAGCTAGGTTAGTCCATTCTCATGGGGCTGGATCGATGTGTATTATTTTTGGCTTATTCTTTTTTGGTGCTTCCAATGCCAACCTAAAACTGTTTTGGGAGATCCTCTGCGATCCTCCTCGTTTTCCCCATATTCCGCAACATACAAATACTCGGATCCATCCATCTCATCCATATCCTTCTTCAGCATTTACTACAATACTCAATCAACACAACACAACTACATCGACAACTATAACTCTATCTTCTACCTCTCTGTCCACTCCTCCCATTCACCTATTGTGCCTTCTATTTCGCCTTGCTCCGCCACCGCCGACTCTATATCTATACTCCCATTCTCCCTTCACACTCCATCTTTCTTCATACCAATACACATCACAATGCCCACCAAGATCAACGAGTCCAATTCCACCCTCGCCAGCACCGCCAGCAGCGGTGGCCGAGTCGTCATCCCAGACATTCGCGGAGGTATGTACATCCATTCCAACTCTCCCTTCCTGGTTCCATGCCCCGGACCCTCGCTAACAACCACCCCCAACCAGGCTCCAATGCCATTCCGCGCCGTACGCAACCGCCCGTCGTCGTGCACAACCAGGGCGGCCAGATCTACGACGAGACCCGGCCCGCCGACTGGGACAAGCAGCGGTGGAAGTAGTTAGTCGGCGGACATGCACGCCGCTGCAGTCCATGCGTCCAGACCGCCTTCTTCCTGCACGCTCCATCCTTCCTTCACCTTTCATTCATTCATCGACTCGGTTCGTTCGATGGACGCATGGATGGATGGATGGATGGATGGGGTTGGGGTGGTGCAGAGGCTCCGACAGCTGCTGGGCAGCTCGGCCACTCCGGCTGATTCGATTATCCGCGCGGCTTTGGCGTCGAAAGTGAGGCGGTGATCGACAGTCATTTATTCCCTTCGTTATCGTTCCTATTACGGAGCACGGAGTGCTCCCGTTGGTTTTGGTGAACCCCCTAATTTGGATGATTACTCATGACGGACGGCTTGGCCGGTTCCTGTACATTATTATTACTGCTACGAGGTGATGACTGCTTTTCGTTCCCGTTTTGTTCATTTCTTTTCTATCGTGTCTTTGACTTCTTCCTGTATTCTATGAGACTGTCATCCCCATTGCAAGACACGTGTTACGTCCTTCGGTGTCGAGACACTCGCACGAAAGACACAGCATACACATACAGATACACAGACAACCCTTGCATATCCCCTCCGACTCCTTCTGCATGGAGGCGGTCGCCGGTTCGATCGGGGTATGTCGTACACTTGCTTGCATCTTGGGGTTTTCTTCATTGGACGTTCCGCATAGCGTGGTTTCGGTGTTGATCTCGGTTGATCTGGTTGTTTCTGCTCTATATTCCACTCATGACTGTACTCTATCGACTATATCGACTTTCGGATCTCGTCCAGAAGTGTCTTAATTTACCACCATCAGGAAATATATATCCGTCTATCAGTGACTCCTCTCATGTACTCTACCTAGTACTCCTGCACTCCGCACTGCATGCTGTGTTGTTCCTCTCCTACCATTGCATGCGCTGCACACTGAGTTGGCAGAGAACTACTCCGGCTTCCACCACCGCCATCTCACCCTACATGCACATACAGAGACCATTACCAGTGTCCCTCAGGTACCTCTCCAGGTATCGTGCATTCAGCTGTACCTAGGCTCTAAAGGATCAGGATCTCACATCCCCTCGCTACCCCCTCCCCATCTCCAAGCTCTACCCAAGGGTATCTCACCAGAAGAGATCCAAGAACAGAAAGTCCTCCGGATCCAAGGAAAAGAAACAACCCAGATTCTAAAGAAAAACGGTCTTCAAATACATCTCAATTCCATCCTCCATCTGAACTTATTCTCTCTTCTCCAATCTCATTAAATAACAAAGCCATGCTCAACATTTTTTTGTCCTTTTTTGTTCCTTCTGGGCTGTGTTTTTTTGGGTTTTGTGGTTATCTCTTTTTTGGTTTTTTTGGAGGGTCCTCTCTCCATCAGCCGAGAATTCGAGGGTTGGCAGGGCGAGACAGCCGCTGTCTGAGCGTATAATTCACAAGGTGAGAGGGTAGGCCACATTATGTTCCGTGTTGTGTCCAAGGGGATCAGTAGGGAAGGGGAAGGGGAATGCAGGGGGAAAGGTTCAATCAGTACGTGTCAGGGGTAAAACATGATCCCCAGTGCAAATCACCAGCTGGGGAAGGGTCGCTAAATCACTCGCAATTCCACACATGGCTTTGAAAAATGACAGAAAAAAGAACCTGTAGACAGAGAAATGCAATTTAGACTCGGACGGCTCGCGCTTGCAATGCTAGATATACGAATAGAAGCTTAAATGCAACTTGGTAAACCAAGATATGATGTGGATGTGGGAAACAAGGAAATGGGTATGCAATTTTAAAAGAAAATGACACAAGGAAATGTGAGATCAGTCCTGTCCATATAGACAATGGGGACCGTCAAACCGTCAGTGGCTGACAGCCCCGGAGGCAGTCAGTGGTTTCAAGACACAGAAACCCCCTGCAATTCAGTAGCTCGGACCGAATGACATCTGAGGTTCGAGATACTGCTGTTGGGAGTATGACACCTCAGCTTGGTACGGATGAGAAGTCACATACGGCATGGTGGGTTGAGGGGTCGGAGACGGTGAACAGGCAGTCGGACCAGCCACCCCGTTGGCAAACGCATCGTTCTCAGGGGTAATCGGGGGTGTGATATACCCATGAGGGCATGTTGGAGAGGTGGGGTGCTTTTTGCGGCGTGGCCAAGCCAATCTCGCCTTCGTAGGGCTTGGGCTCCCAGGGTGCTTTCGGGGGGACTGGGGGGCGAGTAGCTGGCAATCGAGGCCTGTCGAGCAAGGAACTGCTCCAGGATCTTGGACACCCGAGAGTAGTGAGACGACGAGTATTTCCGACACAACACTTGCGATGGCTGGTGCAGCTGCTGCGACAGACCCACGAGAGTCATCGAGTCATACTGCGAAGCCCACTCTGTGTGGCGAGGCTGAGGGCGGTTGAGGATGCACCGTGCCAGAGCCAGGGAGGCCTTGGCCAGATCCGACGACGGCTTGGAAACGAACTCCCGGTGGAACTGACTGATCTCCGAGATGTACAGGGCCATGTGTTCAACCTCGGGGTCGTACGGGGTGTCCATGACGGCAACCTGAAGAAAGCTGTCGATGGTCGGATGCCCGATGGTCCAGTCCAAGGTCTGCAGCACATGCCATTCCATCTGGACGAACATGTCATCGTCGTACAGGGAGCAGCACATCGACTTGAGTTCCTTGATG